>NW_026894028.1:0-224668 GCF_032452875.1 Bos javanicus | reverse complement strand
GGTTCCGCGCTCCAGATGGAGACTCAGCTGGAAGTTAAAGGGAAGAATGACAAGGAACTTTATGAATTGGAGCTGTAAGTTACCTCTTTGACAGAGAGAGCGAGATGGTGGTGGGGACAGCCCCCAGTGAAATCAGAGGTGAGAGCACAAAGCAATACAGTAGGCAGACTCCGGTTTTTTTGGGGGGGAGATGCTCGAGAATACCCGGGTGGACTCCTGAGGCTCGATCCCGCATTTGCGTATGCCGAGCCTCCTTCCTCATGACCTTTGTCCAGAGTGGAATGCCTCCCCGGCTCCCGGCACATGATCAGTGCATGCTCAGTCACGATATCAGTGCCTGCTCAGCCACGTGATCACTGACGGCACAGTCACGTGATCAGCGCCTCTCAGTCACGTGATCACCGTATGATAAACACGTGATCAGTGAACGACCAGCCAGGTGATCACTGCATGCGCCGTCAGGTGGTCAGTTCCTGATCAGCCACCTGATCAGTGCGTGCACAGTCCCCTGATCAGCGCCTGTCAGTCACTGATCACTGCCTGATAAACCCGTGATCAGTGCCCGAACAGCCACGTCATCAGTGCATGCGCAGTCACGTGATCAGTGCATGATAGCCACGTGATCAGTGCGTGCACAGTCCCATGATCAGCGCCTGTCAGTCACTGATCATTGCCTGAGAAACACGTGATCAGTGCATGATGAGCCATGTGATCAGTGCCCGATCAGCCACGTCATCAGTGCATGCGCAGTCACGTCATCAGTGCATGATAGCCACGTGATCAGTGCCTGCTCAGTCACGTGATCTGGACTTGATCAGCCACGTGATCAGTGCCTGCAGAGTCACGTGATCAGGGCCTGCTGAGCTGCGTGATTCCTGCCGGCTCATCTGCATGACAATTGCCATCTGAGCTGCGTGATTCCTGTCGGCTCATCTGCTTGACAATTGCCAGCTGAGCTGCGTGATTCCTGCCTGGTCACGTGCTTGATTATTGCCAGTTGAGCAGCATGATTCGTCACTGCTGAGCTCCATGCTTATTGCCTGCTGATTGCGTGTTCGTGTCTGCTCAGCTCTTTGAGTATTGCCTCCTGAGGTCCCTGTTCGGTCGCCACCTGCCGGGACCAGCCCCAACTGATCCAGGGTATTCGAAGGAGAGATGGCCTAGGCGACTATTTATATGCTAATCAGAGATGTCAAGAATAATAGTATGAGGAGAGCTCAGTAGGAAAATTCGGTGGAGAAAAGAGACTGAGGAGCTTGGTTTACGCGGAAGACCAATCAAACTTCAAGACAAGAAGTTTGCACCACTTACGAGGCCGCAGGCGCCCTCTCGAATGGCGAAAGGTGCCTCACCCTAGACACCTTCTCGAGTGGGTCTTAGCAGCCCAGGCATAATTAGGAAGCGTGGTGGGTTCCGCGCTCCAGATGGAGACTCAGCTGGAAGGTAAAGGGAAGAATGACAAGGAACTTTATGAATTGAGCTGTAAGTTACCTCTTTGACAGAGAGAGCGAGATGGTGGTGGGGGACAGCCCCCAGTGAAATCAGAGGTGAGAGCACAAAGCAATACAGTAGGCAGACTCCGGTTTTTTTGGGGGGAGATGCTCGAGAATATCCGGGTGGACTCCTGAGGCTCGATCCCGCATTTGCATATGCCGAGCCTCCTTCCTCATGACCTTTGTCCAGAGTGGAATGCCTCCCCGGCTCCCGGCACATGATCAGTGCATGCTCAGTCACGATATCAGTGCCTGCTCAGCCACGTGATCACTGACGGCACAGTCACGTGATCAGCGCCTCTCAGTCACGTGATCACCGTATGATGAACACGTGATCAGTGAACGACCAGCCAGGAGATCACTGCATGCGCGGTCAGGTGGTCAGTTCCTGATCAGCCACCTGATCATTGCCTGCACAGTCCCCTGATCAGCGCCTGTCAGTCACTGATCACTGCCTGATAAACCCGTGATCAGTGCCCGAACAGCCACGTCATCAGTGCATGCGCAGTCACGTGATCAGTGCATGATAGCCACGTGATCAGTGCGTGCACAGTCCCATGATCAGCGCCTGTCAGTCACTGATCATTGCCTGAGAAACACGTGATCAGTGCATGATGAGCCATGTGATCAGTGCCCGATCAGCCACGTCATCAGTGCATGCGCAGTCACGTCATCAGTGCATGATAGCCACGTGATCAGTGCCTGCTCAGTCACGTGATCTGGACTTGATCAGCCACGTGATCAGTGCCTGCAGAGTCACGTGATCAGGGCCTGCTGAGCTGCGTGATTCCTGCCGGCTCATCTGCATGACAATTGCCATCTGAGCTGCGTGATTCCTGTCGGCTCATCTGCTTGACAATTGCCAGCTGAGCTGCGTGATTCCTGCCTGGTCACGTGCTTGATTATTGCCAGTTGAGCAGCATGATTCGTCACTGCTGAGCTCCATGCTTATTGCCTGCTGATTGCGTGGTTCGTGTCTGCTCAGCTCTTTGAGTATTGCCTCCTGAGGTCCCTGTTCGGTCGCCACCTGCCGGGGACCAGCCCCAACTGATCCAGGGTATTCGAAGGAGAGATGGCCTAGGCGACTATTTATATGCTAATCAGAGATGTCAAGAATAATAGTATGAGGAGAGCTCAGTAGGAAAATTCGGTGGAGAAAAGAGACTGAGGAGCTTGGTTTACGCGGAAGACCAATCAAACTTCAAGACAAGAAGTTTGCACCACTTACGTAGGCCGCAGGCGCCTCTCGAATGGCGAAAGGTGCCTCACCCTAGACACCTTCTCGAGTGGGTCTTAGCAGCCCAGGCATAATTAGGAAGCGTGGTGGGTTCCGCGCTCCAGATGGAGACTCAGCTGGAAGGTAAAGGGAAGAATGACAAGGAACTTTATGAATTGGAGCTGTAAGTTACCTCTTTGACAGAGAGAGCGAGATGGTGGTGGGGGACAGCCCCCAGTGAAATCAGAGGTGAGAGCACAAAGCAATACAGTAGGCAGACTCCGGTTTTTTTGGGGGGAGATGCTCGAGAATATCCGGGTGGACTCCTGAGGCTCGATCCCGCATTTGCGTATGCCGAGCCTCCTTCCTCATGACCTTTGTCCAGAGTGGAATGCCTCCCCGGCTCCCGGCACATGATCAGTGCATGCTCAGTCACGATATCAGTGCCTGCTCAGCCACGTGATCACTGACGGCACAGTCACGTGATCAGCGCCTCTCAGTCACGTGATCACCGTATGATGAACACGTGATCAGTGAACGACCAGCCAGGTGATCACTGCATGCGCGGTCAGGTGGTCAGTTCCTGATCAGCCACCCGATCAGTGCGTGCACAGTCCCCTGATCAGCGCCTGTCAGTCACTGATCACTGCCTGATAAACCCGTGATCAGTGCCCGAACAGCCACGTCATCAGTGCATGCGCAGTCACGTGATCAGTGCATGATAGCCACGTGATCAGTGCGTGCACAGTCCCATGATCAGCGCCTGTCAGTCACTGATCATTGCCTGAGAAACACGTGATCAGTGCATGATGAGCCATGTGATCAGTGCCCGATCAGCCACGTCATCAGTGCATGCGCAGTCACGTCATCAGTGCATGATAGCCACGTGATCAGTGCATGCTCAGTCACGTGATCTGGACTTGATCAGCCACGTGATCAGTGCCTGCAGAGTCACGTGATCAGGGCCTGCTGAGCTGCGTGATTCCTGCCGGCTCATCTGCATGACAATTGCCATCTGAGCTGCGTGATTCCTGTCGGCTCATCTGCTTGACAATTGCCAGCTGAGCTGCGTGATTCCTGCCTGGTCACGTGCTTGATTATTGCCAGTTGAGCAGCATGATTCGTCACTGCTGAGCTCCATGCTTATTGCCTGCTGATTGCGTGGTTCGTGTCTGCTCAGCTCTTTGAGTATTGCCTCCTGAGGTCCCTGTTCGGTCGCCACCTGCCGGGGACCAGCCCCAACTGACCCAGGGTATTCGAAGGAGAGATGGCCTAGGCGACTATTTATATGCTAATCAGAGATGTCAAGAATAATAGTATGAGGAGAGCTCAGTAGGAAAATTCGCTGGAGAAAAGAGACTGAGGAGCTTGGTTTACGCGGAAGACCAATCAAACTTCAAGACAAGAAGTTTGCACCACTTACGTAGGCCGCAGGCGCCCTCTCGAATAGCGAAAGGTGCCTCACCCTAGACACCTTCTCGAGTGGGTCTTAGCAGCCCAGGCATAATTAGGAAGCGTGGTGGGTTCCGCGCTCCAGATGGAGACTCAGCTGGAAGTTAAAGGGAAGAATGACAAGGAACTCTATGAATTGGAGCTGTAAGTTACCTCTTTGACAGAGAGAGCGAGATGGTGGTGGGGGACAGCCCCCAGTGAAATCAGAGGTGAGAGCACAAAGCAATACAGTAGGCAGACTCCGGTTTTTTTGGGGGGAGATGCTCGAGAATATCCGGGTGGACTCCTGAGGCTCGATCCCGCATTTGCGTATGCCGAGCCTCCTTCCTCATGACCTTTGTCCAGAGTGGAATGCCTCCCCGGCTCCCGGCACATGATCAGTGCATGCTCAGTCACGATATCAGTGCCTGCTCAGCCACGTGATCACTGACGGCACAGTCACGTGATCAGCGCCTCTCAGTCACGTGATCACCGTATGATAAACACGTGATCAGTGAACGACCAGCCACGTGATCACTGCATGCGCGGTCAGGTGGTCAGTTCCTGATCAGCCACCTGATCAGTGCGTGCACAGTCCTCTGATCAGCGCCTGTCAGTCACTGATCACTGCCTGATAAACCCGTGATCAGTGCCCGAACAGCCACGTCATCAGTGCATGCGCAGTCACGTGATCAGTGCATGATAGCCACGTGATCAGTGCGTGCACAGTCCCATGATCAGCGCCTGTCAGTCACTGATCATTGCCTGAGAAACACGTGATCAGTGCATGATGAGCCATGTGATCAGTGCCCGATCAGCCACGTCATCAGTGCATGCGCAGTCACGTCATCAGTGCATGATAGCCACGTGATCAGTGCATGCTCAGTCACGTGATCTGGACTTGATCAGCCACGTGATCTGTGCCTGCAGAGTCACGTGATCAGGGCCTGCTGAGCTGCGTGATTCCTGCCGGCTCATCTGCATGACAATTGCCATCTGAGCTGCGTGATTCCTGTCGGCTCATCTGCCTGACAATTGCCAGCTGAGCTGCGTGATTCCTGCCTGGTCACGTGCTTGATTATTGCCAGTTGAGCAGCATGATTCGTCACTGCTGAGCTCCATGCTTATTGCCTGCTGATTGCGTGGTTCGTGTCTGCTCAGCTCTTTGAGTATTGCCTCCTGAGGTCCCTGTTCGGTCGCTACCTGCCGGGGACCAGCCCCAACTGATCCAGGGTATTCGAAGGAGAGATGGCCTAGGCGTCTATTTATATGCTAATCAGAGATGTCAAGAATAATAGTGTGAGGAGAGCTCAGTAGGAAAATTCGGTGGAGAAAAGAGACTGAGTAGCTTGGTTTACGTGGAAGACCAATCAAACTTCAAGACAAGAAGTTTGCACCACTTACGTAGGCCGCAGGCGCCCTCTCGAATAGCGAAAGGTGCCTCACCCTAGACACCTTCTCGAGTGGGTCTTAGCAGCCCAGGCATAATTAGAAGCGTGGTGGGTTCCGCGCTCCAGATGGAGACTCAGCTGGAAGTTAAAGGGAAGAATGACAAGGAACTTTATGAATTGGAGCTGTAAGTTAACTCTTTGACAGAGAGAGCGAGATGGTGGTGGGGGACAGCCCCCAGTGAAATCAGAGGTGAGAGCACAAAGCAATACAGTAGGCAGACTCCGGTTTTTTTGGGGGGAGATGCTCGAGAATATCCGGGTGGACTCCTGAGGCTCGATCCCGCATTTGCGTATGCCGAGCCTCCTTCCTCATGACCTTTGTCCAGAGTGGAATGCCTCCCCGGCTCCCGGCACATGATCAGTGCATGCTCAGTCACGATATCAGTGCCTGCTCAGCCACGTGATCACTGACGGCACAGTCACGTGATCAGCGCCTCTCAGTCACGTGATCACCGTATGATAAACACGTGATCAGTGAACGACCAGCCACGTGATCACTGCATGCGCGGTCAGGTGGTCAGTTCCTGATCAGCCACCTGATCAGTGCGTGCACAGTCCCCTGATCAGCGCCTGTCAGTCACTGATCACTGCCTGATAAACACGTGATCAGTGCCCGAACAGCCACGTCATCAGTGCATGCGCAGTCACGTGATCAGTGCATGATAGCCACGTGATCAGTGCGTGCACAGTCCCATGATCAGCGCCTGTCAGTCACTGATCATTGCCTGAGAAACACGTGATCAGTGCATGATGAGCCATGTGATCAGTGCCCGATCAGCCACGTCATCAGTGCATGCGCAGTCACGTCATCAGTGCATGATAGCCACGTGATCAGTGCATGCTCAGTCACGTGATCTGGACTTGATCAGCCACGTGATCAGTGCCTGCAGAGTCACGTGATCAGGGCCTGCTGAGCTGCGTGATTCCTGCCGGCTCATCTGCATGACAATTGCCATCTGAGCTGCGTGATTCCTGTCGGCTCATCTGCTTGACAATTGCCAGCTGAGCTGCGTGATTCCTGCCTGGTCACGTGCTTGATTATTGCCAGTTGAGCAGCATGATTCGTCACTGCTGAGCTCCATGCTTATTGCCTGCTGATTGCGTGGTTCGTGTCTGCTCAGCTCTTTGAGTATTGCCTCCTGAGGTCCCTGTTCGGTCGCCACCTGCCGGGGACCAGCCCCAACTGATCCAGGGTATTCGAAGGAGAGATGGCCTAGGCGACTATTTATATGCTAATCAGAGATGTCAAGAATAATAGTATGAGGAGAGCTCAGTAGGAAAATTCGGTGGAGAAAAGAGACTGAGTAGCTTGGTTTACGCGGAAGACCAATCAAACTTCAAGACAAGAAGTTTGCACCACTTACGTAGGCCGCAGGCGCCCTCTCGAATAGCGAAAGGTGCCTCACCCTAGACACCTTCTCGAGTGGGTCTTAGCAGCCCAGGCATAATTAGTAAGCGTGGTGGGTTCCGCGCTCCAGATGGAGACTCAGCTGGAAGTTAAAGGGAAGAATGACAAGGAACTTTATGAATTGGAGCTGTAAGTTAACTCTTTGACAGAGAGAGCGAGATGGTGGTGGGGGACAGCCCCCAGTGAAATCAGAGGTGAGAGCACAAAGCAATACAGTAGGCAGACTCCGGTTTTTTTGGGGGGAGATGCTCGAGAATATCCGGGTGGACTCCTGAGGCTCGATCCCGCATTTGCGTATGCCGAGCCTCCTTCCTCATGACCTTTGTCCAGAGTGGAATGCCTCCCGGCTCCCGGCACATGATCAGTGCATGCTCAGTCACGATATCAGTGCCTGCTCAGCCACGTGATCACTGACGGCACAGTCACGTGATCAGCGCCTCTCAGTCACGTGATCACCGTATGATAAACACGTGATCAGTGAACGACCAGCCACGTGATCACTGCATGCGCGGTCAGGTGGTCAGTTCCTGATCAGCCACCTGATCAGTGCGTGCACAGTCCCCTGATCAGCGCCTGTCAGTCACTGATCACTGCCTGATAAACACGTGATCAGTGCCCGAACAGCCACGTCATCAGTGCATGCGCAGTCACGTGATCAGTGCATGATAGCCACGTGATCAGTGCGTGCACAGTCCCATGATCAGCGCCTGTCAGTCACTGATCATTGCCTGATAAACACGTGATCAGTGCATGATGAGCCATGTGATCAGTGCCCGATCAGCCACGTCATCAGTGCATGCGCAGTCACGTCATCAGTGCATGATAGCCACGTGATCAGTGCATGCTCAGTCACGTGATCTGGACTTGATCAGCCACGTGATCAGTGCCTGCAGAGTCACGTGATCAGGGCCTGCTGAGCTGCGTGATTCCTGCCGGCTCATCTGCATGACAATTGCCATCTGAGCTGCGTGATTCCTGTCGGCTCATCTGCTTGACAATTGCCAGCTGAGCTGCGTGATTCCTGCCTGGTCACGTGCTTGATTATTGCCAGTTGAGCAGCATGATTCGTCACTGCTGAGCTCCATGCTTATTGCCTGCTGATTGCGTGGTTCGTGTCTGCTCAGCTCTTTGAGTATTGCCTCCTGAGGTCCCTGTTCGGTCGCCACCTGCCGGGGACCAGCCCCAACTGATCCAGGGTATTCGAAGGAGAGATGGCCTAGGCGACTATTTATATGCTAATCAGAGATGTCAAGAATAATAGTATGAGGAGAGCTCAGTAGGAAAATTCGGTGGAGAAAAGAGACTGAGTAGCTTGGTTTACGCGGAAGACCAATCAAACTTCAAGACAAGAAGTTTGCACCACTTACGTAGGCCGCAGGCGCCCTCTCGAATAGCGAAAGGTGCCTCACCCTAGACACCTTCTCGAGTGGGTCTTAGCAGCCCAGGCATAATTAGTAAGCGTGGTGGGTTCCGCGCTCCAGATGGAGACTCAGCTGGAAGTTAAAGGGAAGAATGACAAGGAACTTTATGAATTGGAGCTGTAAGTTAACTCTTTGACAGAGAGAGCGAGATGGTGGTGGGGGACAGCCCCCAGTGAAATCAGAGGTGAGAGCACAAAGCAATACAGTAGGCAGACTCCGGTTTTTTTGGGGGGAGATGCTCGAGAATATCCGGGTGGACTCCTGAGGCTCGATCCCGCATTTGCGTATGCCGAGCCTCCTTCCTCATGACCTTTGTCCAGAGTGGAATGCCTCCCCGGCTCCCGGCACATGATCAGTGCATGCTCAGTCACGATATCAGTGCCTGCTCAGCCACGTGATCACTGACGGCACAGTCACGTGATCAGCGCCTCAGTCAGATCACGTGATCATCAGTGCACGTGATCACTGCAGTCAGGTGGTCAGTTCCTGATCAGCCACCTGATCAGTGCATCAGTCACTGATCAGCCTGATGTGATCAGTGCCCGAACAGCCACGTCATCAGTGCATGCGCAGTCACGTGATCATCAGTGCACGTGATCAGTGCGTGCACAGTCCCATGATCAGCGCCTGTCATCAGATCATTGCCTGATAAACACGTGATCAGTGCAGCCATGTGATCTGACATTGATGATAGCCACGTGATCAGTGCATGCTCAGTCACGTGAGACTTGATCACGTGATCAGTGCCTGCAGAGTCACGTGATCAGGGCCTGCTGAGCTGCGTGATTCCTGCCGGCTCATCTGCATGACAATTGCCATCTGAGCTGCGTGATTCCTGTCGGCTCATCTGCTTGACAATTGCCAGCTGAGCTGCGTGATTCCTGCCTGGTCACGTGCTTGATTATTGCCAGTTGAGCAGCATGATTCGTCACTGCTGAGCTCCATGCTTATTGCCTGCTGATTGCGTGGTTCGTGTCTGCTCAGCTCTTTGAGTATTGCCTCCTGAGGTCCCTGTTCGGTCGCCACCTGCCGGGGACCAGCCCCAACTGATCCAGGGTATTCGAAGGAGAGATGGCCTAGGCGACTATTTATATGCTAATCAGAGATGTCAAGAATAATAGTATGAGGAGAGCTCAGTAGGAAAATTCGGTGGAGAAAAGAGACTGAGTAGCTTGGTTTACGCGGAAGACCAATCAAACTTCAAGACAAGAAGTTTGCACCACTTACGTAGGCCGCAGGCGCCCTCTCGAATAGCGAAAGGTGCCTCACCCTAGACACCTTCTCGAGTGGGTCTTAGCAGCCCAGGCATAATTAGTAAGCGTGGTGGGTTCCGCGCTCCAGATGGAGACTCAGCTGGAAGTTAAAGGGAAGAATGACAAGGAACTTTATGAATTGGAGCTGTAAGTTAACTCTTTGACAGAGAGAGCGAGATGGTGGTGGGGGACAGCCCCCAGTGAAATCAGAGGTGAGAGCACAAAGCAATACAGTAGGCAGACTCCGGTTTTTGGGGGGAGATGCTCGAGAATATCCGGGTGGACTCCTGAGGCTCGATCCCGCATTTGCGTATGCCGAGCCTCCTTCCTCATGACCTTTGTCCAGAGTGGAATGCCTCCCCGGCTCCCGGCACATGATCAGTGCATGCTCAGTCACGATATCAGTGCCTGCTCAGCCACGTGATCACTGACGGCACAGTCACGTGATCAGCGCCTCTCAGTCACGTGATCACCGTATGATAAACACGTGATCAGTGAACGACCAGCCACGTGATCACTGCATGCGCGGTCAGGTGGTCAGTTCCTGATCAGCCACCTGATCAGTGCGTGCACAGTCCCCTGATCAGCGCCTGTCAGTCACTGATCACTGCCTGATAAACACGTGATCAGTGCCCGAACAGCCACGTCATCAGTGCATGCGCAGTCACGTGATCAGTGCATGATAGCCACGTGATCAGTGCGTGCACAGTCCCATGATCAGCGCCTGTCAGTCACTGATCATTGCCTGATAAACACGTGATCAGTGCATGATGAGCCATGTGATCAGTGCCCGATCAGCCACGTCATCAGTGCATGCGCAGTCACGTCATCAGTGCATGATAGCCACGTGATCAGTGCATGCTCAGTCACGTGATCTGGACTTGATCAGCCACGTGATCAGTGCCTGCAGAGTCACGTGATCAGGGCCTGCTGAGCTGCGTGATTCCTGCCGGCTCATCTGCATGACAATTGCCATCTGAGCTGCGTGATTCCTGTCGGCTCATCTGCTTGACAATTGCCAGCTGAGCTGCGTGATTCCTGCCTGGTCACGTGCTTGATTATTGCCAGTTGAGCAGCATGATTCGTCACTGCTGAGCTCCATGCTTATTGCCTGCTGATTGCGTGGTTCGTGTCTGCTCAGCTCTTTGAGTATTGCCTCCTGAGGTCCCTGTTCGGTCGCCACCTGCCGGGGACCAGCCCCAACTGATCCAGGGTATTCGAAGGAGAGATGGCCTAGGCGACTATTTATATGCTAATCAGAGATGTCAAGAATAATAGTATGAGGAGAGCTCAGTAGGAAAATTCGGTGGAGAAAAGAGACTGAGTAGCTTGGTTTACGCGGAAGACCAATCAAACTTCAAGACAAGAAGTTTGCACCACTTACGTAGGCCGCAGGCGCCCTCTCGAATAGCGAAAGGTGCCTCACCCTAGACACCTTCTCGAGTGGGTCTTAGCAGCCCAGGCATAATTAGTAAGCGTGGTGGGTTCCGCGCTCCAGATGGAGACTCAGCTGGAAGTTAAAGGGAAGAATGACAAGGAACTTTATGAATTGGAGCTGTAAGTTAACTCTTTGACAGAGAGAGCGAGATGGTGGTGGGGGACAGCCCCCAGTGAAATCAGAGGTGAGAGCACAAAGCAATACAGTAGGCAGACTCCGGTTTTTTTGGGGGGAGATGCTCGAGAATATCCGGGTGGACTCCTGAGGCTCGATCCCGCATTTGCGTATGCCGAGCCTCCTTCCTCATGACCTTTGTCCAGAGTGGAATGCCTCCCCGGCTCCCGGCACATGATCAGTGCATGCTCAGTCACGATATCAGTGCCTGCTCAGCCACGTGATCACTGACGGCACAGTCACGTGATCAGCGCCTCTCAGTCACGTGATCACCGTATGATAAACACGTGATCAGTGAACGACCAGCCACGTGATCACTGCATGCGCGGTCAGGTGGTCAGTTCCTGATCAGCCACCTGATCAGTGCGTGCACAGTCCCCTGATCAGCGCCTGTCAGTCACTGATCACTGCCTGATAAACACGTGATCAGTGCCCGAACAGCCACGTCATCAGTGCATGCGCAGTCACGTGATCAGTGCATGATAGCCACGTGATCAGTGCGTGCACAGTCCCATGATCAGCGCCTGTCAGTCACTGATCATTGCCTGATAAACACGTGATCAGTGCATGATGAGCCATGTGATCAGTGCCCGATCAGCCACGTCATCAGTGCATGCGCAGTCACGTCATCAGTGCATGATAGCCACGTGATCAGTGCATGCTCAGTCACGTGATCTGGACTTGATCAGCCACGTGATCAGTGCCTGCAGAGTCACGTGATCAGGGCCTGCTGAGCTGCGTGATTCCTGCCGGCTGCATCTGCCATCTGAGCTGCGTGATTCCTGTCGGCTCATCTGCTTGACAATTGCCAGCTGAGCTGCGTGATTCCTGCCTGGTCACGTGCTTGATTATTGCCAGTTGAGCAGCATGATTCGTCACTGCTGAGCTCCATGCTTATTGCCTGCTGATTGCGTGGTTCGTGTCTGCTCAGCTCTTTGAGTATTGCCTCCTGAGGTCCCTGTTCGGTCGCCACCTGCCGGGGACCAGCCCCAACTGATCCAGGGTATTCGAAGGAGAGATGGCCTAGGCGACTATTTATATGCTAATCAGAGATGTCAAGAATAATAGTATGAGGAGAGCTCAGTAGGAAAATTCGGTGGAGAAAAGAGACTGAGTAGCTTGGTTTACGCGGAAGACCAATCAAACTTCAAGACAAGAAGTTTGCACCACTTACGTAGGCCGCAGGCGCCCTCTCGAATAGCGAAAGGTGCCTCACCCTAGACACCTTCTCGAGTGGGTCTTAGCAGCCCAGGCATAATTAGTAAGCGTGGTGGGTTCCGCGCTCCAGATGGAGACTCAGCTGGAAGTTAAAGGGAAGAATGACAAGGAACTTTATGAATTGGAGCTGTAAGTTAACTCTTTGACAGAGAGAGCGAGATGGTGGTGGGGGACAGCCCCCAGTGAAATCAGAGGTGAGAGCACAAAGCAATACAGTAGGCAGACTCCGGTTTTTTTGGGGGAGATGCTCGAGAATATCCGGGTGGACTCCTGAGGCTCGATCCCGCATTTGCGTATGCCGAGCCTCCTTCCTCATGACCTTTGTCCAGAGTGGAATGCCTCCCCGGCTCCCGGCACATGATCAGTGCATGCTCAGTCACGATATCAGTGCCTGCTCAGCCACGTGATCACTGACGGCACAGTCACGTGATCAGCGCCTCTCAGTCACGTGATCACCGTATGATAAACACGTGATCAGTGAACGACCAGCCACGTGATCACTGCATGCGCGGTCAGGTGGTCAGTTCCTGATCAGCCACCTGATCAGTGCGTGCACAGTCCCCTGATCAGCGCCTGTCAGTCACTGATCACTGCCTGATAAACACGTGATCAGTGCCCGAACAGCCACGTCATCAGTGCATGCGCAGTCACGTGATCAGTGCATGATAGCCACGTGATCAGTGCGTGCACAGTCCCATGATCAGCGCCTGTCAGTCACTGATCATTGCCTGATAAACACGTGATCAGTGCATGATGAGCCATGTGATCAGATCAGTCACGTCATCAGTGCATGATAGCCACGTGATCAGTGCATGCTCAGTCACGTGATCTGGACTTGATCAGCCACGTGATCAGTGCCTGCAGAGTCACGTGATCAGGGCCTGCTGAGCTGCGTGATTCCTGCCGGCTCATCTGCATGACAATTGCCATCTGAGCTGCGTGATTCCTGTCGGCTCATCTGCTTGACAATTGCCAGCTGAGCTGCGTGATTCCTGCCTGGTCACGTGCTTGATTATTGCCAGTTGAGCAGCATGATTCGTCACTGCTGAGCTCCATGCTTATTGCCTGCTGATTGCGTGGTTCGTGTCTGCTCAGCTCTTTGAGTATTGCCTCCTGAGGTCCCTGTTCGGTCGCCACCTGCCGGGGACCAGCCCCAACTGATCCAGGGTATTCGAAGGAGAGATGGCCTAGGCGACTATTTATATGCTAATCAGAGATGTCAAGAATAATAGTATGAGGAGAGCTCAGTAGGAAAATTCGGTGGAGAAAAGAGACTGAGTAGCTTGGTTTACGCGGAAGACCAATCAAACTTCAAGACAAGAAGTTTGCACCACTTACGTAGGCCGCAGGCGCCCTCTCGAATAGCGAAAGGTGCCTCACCCTAGACACCTTCTCGAGTGGGTCTTAGCAGCCCAGGCATAATTAGTAAGCGTGGTGGGTTCCGCGCTCCAGATGGAGACTCAGCTGGAAGTTAAAGGGAAGAATGACAAGGAACTTTATGAATTGGAGCTGTAAGTTAACTCTTTGACAGAGAGAGCGAGATGGTGGTGGGGGACAGCCCCCAGTGAAATCAGAGGTGAGAGCACAAAGCAATACAGTAGGCAGACTCCGGTTTTTTTGGGGGGAGATGCTCGAGAATATCCGGGTGGACTCCTGAGGCTCGATCCCGCATTTGCGTATGCCGAGCCTCCTTCCTCATGACCTTTGTCCAGAGTGGAATGCCTCCCCGGCTCCCGGCACATGATCAGTGCATGCTCAGTCACGATATCAGTGCCTGCTCAGCCACGTGATCACTGACGGCACAGTCACGTGATCAGCGCCTCTCAGTCACGTGATCACCGTATGATAAACACGTGATCAGTGAACGACCAGCCACGTGATCACTGCATGCGCGGTCAGGTGGTCAGTTCCTGATCAGCCACCTGATCAGTGCGTGCACAGTCCCCTGATCAGCGCCTGTCAGTCACTGATCACTGCCTGATAAACACGTGATCAGTGCCCGAACAGCCACGTCATCAGTGCATGCGCAGTCACGTGATCAGTGCATGATAGCCACGTGATCAGTGCGTGCACAGTCCCATGATCAGCGCCTGTCAGTCACTGATCATTGCCTGATAAACACGTGATCAGTGCATGATGAGCCATGTGATCAGTGCCCGATCAGCCACGTCATCAGTGCATGCGCAGTCACGTCATCAGTGCATGATAGCCACGTGATCAGTGCATGCTCAGTCACGTGATCTGGACTTGATCAGCCACGTGATCAGTGCCTGCAGAGTCACGTGATCAGGGCCTGCTGAGCTGCGTGATTCCTGCCGGCTCATCTGCATGACAATTGCCATCTGAGCTGCGTGATTCCTGTCGGCTCATCTGCTTGACAATTGCCAGCTGAGCTGCGTGATTCCTGCCTGGTCACGTGCTTGATTATTGCCAGTTGAGCAGCATGATTCGTCACTGCTGAGCTCCATGCTTATTGCCTGCTGATTGCGTGGTTCGTGTCTGCTCAGCTCTTTGAGTATTGCCTCCTGAGGTCCCTGTTCGGTCGCCACCTGCCGGGGACCAGCCCCAACTGATCCAGGGTATTCGAAGGAGAGATGGCCTAGGCGACTATTTATATGCTAATCAGAGATGTCAAGAATAATAGTATGAGGAGAGCTCAGTAGGAAAATTCGGTGGAGAAAAGAGACTGAGTAGCTTGGTTTACGCGGAAGACCAATCAAACTTCAAGACAAGAAGTTTGCACCACTTACGTAGGCCGCAGGCGCCCTCTCGAATAGCGAAAGGTGCCTCACCCTAGACACCTTCTCGAGTGGGTCTTAGCAGCCCAGGCATAATTAGTAAGCGTGGTGGGTTCCGCGCTCCAGATGGAGACTCAGCTGGAAGTTAAAGGGAAGAATGACAAGGAACTTTATGAATTGGAGCTGTAAGTTAACTCTTTGACAGAGAGAGCGAGATGGTGGTGGGGGACAGCCCCCAGTGAAATCAGAGGTGAGAGCACAAAGCAATACAGTAGGCAGACTCCGGTTTTTTTGGGGGGAGATGCTCGAGAATATCCGGGTGGACTCCTGAGGCTCGATCCCGCATTTGCGTATGCCGAGCCTCCTTCCTCATGACCTTTGTCCAGAGTGGAATGCCTCCCCGGCTCCCGGCACATGATCAGTGCATGCTCAGTCACGATATCAGTGCCTGCTCAGCCACGTGATCACTGACGGCACAGTCACGTGATCAGCGCCTCTCAGTCACGTGATCACCGTATGATAAACACGTGATCAGTGAACGACCAGCCACGTGATCACTGCATGCGCGGTCAGGTGGTCAGTTCCTGATCAGCCACCTGATCAGTGCGTGCACAGTCCCCTGATCAGCGCCTGTCAGTCACTGATCACTGCCTGATAAACACGTGATCAGTGCCCGAACAGCCACGTCATCAGTGCATGCGCAGTCACGTGATCAGTGCATGATAGCCACGTGATCAGTGCGTGCACAGTCCCATGATCAGCGCCTGTCAGTCACTGATCATTGCCTGATAAACACGTGATCAGTGCATGATGAGCCATGTGATCAGTGCCCGATCAGCCACGTCATCAGTGCATGCGCAGTCACGTCATCAGTGCATGATAGCCACGTGATCAGTGCATGCTCAGTCACGTGATCTGGACTTGATCAGCCACGTGATCAGTGCCTGCAGAGTCACGTGATCAGGGCCTGCTGAGCTGCGTGATTCCTGCCGGCTCATCTGCATGACAATTGCCATCTGAGCTGCGTGATTCCTGTCGGCTCATCTGCTTGACAATTGCCAGCTGAGCTGCGTGATTCCTGCCTGGTCACGTGCTTGATTATTGCCAGTTGAGCAGCATGATTCGTCACTGCTGAGCTCCATGCTTATTGCCTGCTGATTGCGTGGTTCGTGTCTGCTCAGCTCTTTGAGTATTGCCTCCTGAGGTCCCTGTTCGGTCGCCACCTGCCGGGGACCAGCCCCAACTGATCCAGGGTATTCGAAGGAGAGATGGCCTAGGCGACTATTTATATGCTAATCAGAGATGTCAAGAATAATAGTATGAGGAGAGCTCAGTAGGAAAATTCGGTGGAGAAAAGAGACTGAGTAGCTTGGTTTACGCGGAAGACCAATCAAACTTCAAGACAAGAAGTTTGCACCACTTACGTAGGCCGCAGGCGCCCTCTCGAATAGCGAAAGGTGCCTCACCCTAGACACCTTCTCGAGTGGGTCTTAGCAGCCCAGGCATAATTAGTAAGCGTGGTGGGTTCCGCGCTCCAGATGGAGACTCAGCTGGAAGTTAAAGGGAAGAATGACAAGGAACTTTATGAATTGGAGCTGTAAGTTAACTCTTTGACAGAGAGAGCGAGATGGTGGTGGGGGACAGCCCCCAGTGAAATCAGAGGTGAGAGCACAAAGCAATACAGTAGGCAGACTCCGGTTTTTTTGGGGGGAGATGCTCGAGAATATCCGGGTGGACTCCTGAGGCTCGATCCCGCATTTGCGTATGCCGAGCCTCCTTCCTCATGACCTTTGTCCAGAGTGGAATGCCTCCCCGGCTCCCGGCACATGATCAGTGCATGCTCAGTCACGATATCAGTGCCTGCTCAGCCACGTGATCACTGACGGCACAGTCACGTGATCAGCGCCTCTCAGTCACGTGATCACCGTATGATAAACACGTGATCAGTGAACGACCAGCCACGTGATCACTGCATGCGCGGTCAGGTGGTCAGTTCCTGATCAGCCACCTGATCAGTGCGTGCACAGTCCCCTGATCAGCGCCTGTCAGTCACTGATCACTGCCTGATAAACACGTGATCAGTGCCCGAACAGCCACGTCATCAGTGCATGCGCAGTCACGTGATCAGTGCATGATAGCCACGTGATCAGTGCGTGCACAGTCCCATGATCAGCGCCTGTCAGTCACTGATCATTGCCTGATAAACACGTGATCAGTGCATGATGAGCCATGTGATCAGTGCCCGATGCGCAGTCACGTCATCAGTGCATGATAGCCACGTGATCAGTGCATGCTCAGTCACGTGATCTGGACTTGATCAGCCACGTGATCAGTGCCTGCAGAGTCACGTGATCAGGGCCTGCTGAGCTGCGTGATTCCTGCCGGCTCATCTGCATGACAATTGCCATCTGAGCTGCGTGATTCCTGTCGGCTCATCTGCTTGACAATTGCCAGCTGAGCTGCGTGATTCCTGCCTGGTCACGTGCTTGATTATTGCCAGTTGAGCAGCATGATTCGTCACTGCTGAGCTCCATGCTTATTGCCTGCTGATTGCGTGGTTCGTGTCTGCTCAGCTCTTTGAGTATTGCCTCCTGAGGTCCCTGTTCGGTCGCCACCTGCCGGGGACCAGCCCCAACTGATCCAGGGTATTCGAAGGAGAGATGGCCTAGGCGACTATTTATATGCTAATCAGAGATGTCAAGAATAATAGTATGAGGAGAGCTCAGTAGGAAAATTCGGTGGAGAAAAGAGACTGAGTAGCTTGGTTTACGCGGAAGACCAATCAAACTTCAAGACAAGAAGTTTGCACCACTTACGTAGGCCGCAGGCGCCCTCTCGAATAGCGAAAGGTGCCTCACCCTAGACACCTTCTCGAGTGGGTCTTAGCAGCCCAGGCATAATTAGTAAGCGTGGTGGGTTCCGCGCTCCAGATGGAGACTCAGCTGGAAGTTAAAGGGAAGAATGACAAGGAACTTTATGAATTGGAGCTGTAAGTTAACTCTTTGACAGAGAGAGCGAGATGGTGGTGGGGGACAGCCCCCAGTGAAATCAGAGGTGAGAGCACAAAGCAATACAGTAGGCAGACTCCGGTTTTTTTGGGGGGAGATGCTCGAGAATATCCGGGTGGACTCCTGAGGCTCGATCCCGCATTTGCGTATGCCGAGCCTCCTTCCTCATGACCTTTGTCCAGAGTGGAATGCCTCCCCGGCTCCCGGCACATGATCAGTGCATGCTCAGTCACGATATCAGTGCCTGCTCAGCCACGTGATCACTGACGGCACAGTCACGTGATCAGCGCCTCTCAGTCACGTGATCACCGTATGATAAACACGTGATCAGTGAACGACCAGCCACGTGATCACTGCATGCGCGGTCAGGTGGTCAGTTCCTGATCAGCCACCTGATCAGTGCGTGCACAGTCCCCTGATCAGCGCCTGTCAGTCACTGATCACTGCCTGATAAACACGTGATCAGTGCCCGAACAGCCACGTCATCAGTGCATGCGCAGTCACGTGATCAGTGCATGATAGCCACGTGATCAGTGCGTGCACAGTCCCATGATCAGCGCCTGTCAGTCACTGATCATTGCCTGATAAACACGTGATCAGTGCATGATGAGCCATGTGATCAGTGCCCGATCAGCCACGTCATCAGTGCATGCGCAGTCACGTCATCAGTGCATGATAGCCACGTGATCAGTGCATGCTCAGTCACGTGATCTGGACTTGATCAGCCACGTGATCAGTGCCTGCAGAGTCACGTGATCAGGGCCTGCTGAGCTGCGTGATTCCTGCCGGCTCATCTGCATGACAATTGCCATCTGAGCTGCGTGATTCCTGTCGGCTCATCTGCTTGACAATTGCCAGCTGAGCTGCGTGATTCCTGCCTGGTCACGTGCTTGATTATTGCCAGTTGAGCAGCATGATTCGTCACTGCTGAGCTCCATGCTTATTGCCTGCTGATTGCGTGGTTCGTGTCTGCTCAGCTCTTTGAGTATTGCCTCCTGAGGTCCCTGTTCGGTCGCCACCTGCCGGGGACCAGCCCCAACTGATCCAGGGTATTCGAAGGAGAGATGGCCTAGGCGACTATTTATATGCTAATCAGAGATGTCAAGAATAATAGTATGAGGAGAGCTCAGTAGGAAAATTCGGTGGAGAAAAGAGACTGAGTAGCTTGGTTTACGCGGAAGACCAATCAAACTTCAAGACAAGAAGTTTGCACCACTTACGTAGGCCGCAGGCGCCCTCTCGAATAGCGAAAGGTGCCTCACCCTAGACACCTTCTCGAGTGGGTCTTAGCAGCCCAGGCATAATTAGTAAGCGTGGTGGGTTCCGCGCTCCAGATGGAGACTCAGCTGGAAGTTAAAGGGAAGAATGACAAGGAACTTTATGAATTGGAGCTGTAAGTTAACTCTTTGACAGAGAGAGCGAGATGGTGGTGGGGGACAGCCCCCAGTGAAATCAGAGGTGAGAGCACAAAGCAATACAGTAGGCAGACTCCGGTTTTTTTGGGGGGAGATGCTCGAGAATATCCGGGTGGACTCCTGAGGCTCGATCCCGCATTTGCGTATGCCGAGCCTCCTTCCTCATGACCTTTGTCCAGAGTGGAATGCCTCCCCGGCTCCCGGCACATGATCAGTGCATGCTCAGTCACGATATCAGTGCCTGCTCAGCCACGTGATCACTGACGGCACAGTCACGTGATCAGCGCCTCTCAGTCACGTGATCACCGTATGATAAACACGTGATCAGTGAACGACCAGCCACGTGATCACTGCATGCGCGGTCAGGTGGTCAGTTCCTGATCAGCCACCTGATCAGTGCGTGCACAGTCCCCTGATCAGCGCCTGTCAGTCACTGATCACTGCCTGATAAACACGTGATCAGTGCCCGAACAGCCACGTCATCAGTGCATGCGCAGTCACGTGATCAGTGCATGATAGCCACGTGATCAGTGCGTGCACAGTCCCATGATCAGCGCCTGTCAGTCACTGATCATTGCCTGATAAACACGTGATCAGTGCATGATGAGCCATGTGATCAGTGCCCGCATCAGTCACGTCATCAGTGCATGATAGCCACGTGATCAGTGCATGCTCAGTCACGTGATCTGGACTTGATCAGCCACGTGATCAGTGCCTGCAGAGTCACGTGATCAGGGCCTGCTGAGCTGCGTGATTCCTGCCGGCTCATCTGCATGACAATTGCCATCTGAGCTGCGTGATTCCTGTCGGCTCATCTGCTTGACAATTGCCAGCTGAGCTGCGTGATTCCTGCCTGGTCACGTGCTTGATTATTGCCAGTTGAGCAGCATGATTCGTCACTGCTGAGCTCCATGCTTATTGCCTGCTGATTGCGTGGTTCGTGTCTGCTCAGCTCTTTGAGTATTGCCTCCTGAGGTCCCTGTTCGGTCGCCACCTGCCGGGGACCAGCCCCAACTGATCCAGGGTATTCGAAGGAGAGATGGCCTAGGCGACTATTTATATGCTAATCAGAGATGTCAAGAATAATAGTATGAGGAGAGCTCAGTAGGAAAATTCGGTGGAGAAAAGAGACTGAGTAGCTTGGTTTACGCGGAAGACCAATCAAACTTCAAGACAAGAAGTTTGCACCACTTACGTAGGCCGCAGGCGCCCTCTCGAATAGCGAAAGGTGCCTCACCCTAGACACCTTCTCGAGTGGGTCTTAGCAGCCCAGGCATAATTAGTAAGCGTGGTGGGTTCCGCGCTCCAGATGGAGACTCAGCTGGAAGTTAAAGGGAAGAATGACAAGGAACTTTATGAATTGGAGCTGTAAGTTAACTCTTTGACAGAGAGAGCGAGATGGTGGTGGGGGACAGCCCCCAGTGAAATCAGAGGTGAGAGCACAAAGCAATACAGTAGGCAGACTCCGGTTTTTTTGGGGGGAGATGCTCGAGAATATCCGGGTGGACTCCTGAGGCTCGATCCCGCATTTGCGTATGCCGAGCCTCCTTCCTCATGACCTTTGTCCAGAGTGGAATGCCTCCCCGGCTCCCGGCACATGATCAGTGCATGCTCAGTCACGATATCAGTGCCTGCTCAGCCACGTGATCACTGACGGCACAGTCACGTGATCAGCGCCTCTCAGTCACGTGATCACCGTATGATAAACACGTGATCAGTGAACGACCAGCCACGTGATCACTGCATGCGCGGTCAGGTGGTCAGTTCCTGATCAGCCACCTGATCAGTGCGTGCACAGTCCCCTGATCAGCGCCTGTCAGTCACTGATCACTGCCTGATAAACACGTGATCAGTGCCCGAACAGCCACGTCATCAGTGCATGCGCAGTCACGTGATCAGTGCATGATAGCCACGTGATCAGTGCGTGCACAGTCCCATGATCAGCGCCTGTCAGTCACTGATCATTGCCTGATAAACACGTGATCAGTGCATGATGAGCCATGTGATCAGTGCCCGATCAGCCACGTCATCAGTGCATGCGCAGTCACGTCATCAGTGCATGATAGCCACGTGATCAGTGCATGCTCAGTCACGTGATCTGGACTTGATCAGCCACGTGATCAGTGCCTGCAGAGTCACGTGATCAGGGCCTGCTGAGCTGCGTGATTCCTGCCGGCTCATCTGCATGACAATTGCCAGCTGAGCTGCGTGATTCCTGTCGGCTCATCTGCTTGACAATTGCCAGCTGAGCTGCGTGATTCCTGCCTGGTCACGTGCTTGATTATTGCCAGTTGAGCAGCATGATTCGTCACTGCTGAGCTCCATGCTTATTGCCTGCTGATTGCGTGGTTCGTGTCTGCTCAGCTCTTTGAGTATTGCCTCCTGAGGTCCCTGTTCGGTCGCCACCTGCCGGGGACCAGCCCCAACTGATCCAGGGTATTCGAAGGAGAGATGGCCTAGGCGACTATTTATATGCTAATCAGAGATGTCAAGAATAATAGTATGAGGAGAGCTCAGTAGGAAAATTCGGTGGAGAAAAGAGACTGAGTAGCTTGGTTTACGCGGAAGACCAATCAAACTTCAAGACAAGAAGTTTGCACCACTTACGTAGGCCGCAGGCGCCCTCTCGAATAGCGAAAGGTGCCTCACCCTAGACACCTTCTCGAGTGGGTCTTAGCAGCCCAGGCATAATTAGTAAGCGTGGTGGGTTCCGCGCTCCAGATGGAGACTCAGCTGGAAGTTAAAGGGAAGAATGACAAGGAACTTTATGAATTGGAGCTGTAAGTTAACTCTTTGACAGAGAGAGCGAGATGGTGGTGGGGGACAGCCCCCAGTGAAATCAGAGGTGAGAGCACAAAGCAATACAGTAGGCAGACTCCGGTTTTTTTGGGGGGAGATGCTCGAGAATATCCGGGTGGACTCCTGAGGCTCGATCCCGCATTTGCGTATGCCGAGCCTCCTTCCTCATGACCTTTGTCCAGAGTGGAATGCCTCCCCGGCTCCCGGCACATGATCAGTGCATGCTCAGTCACGATATCAGTGCCTGCTCAGCCACGTGATCACTGACGGCACAGTCACGTGATCAGCGCCTCTCAGTCACGTGATCACCGTATGATAAACACGTGATCAGTGAACGACCAGCCACGTGATCACTGCATGCGCGGTCAGGTGGTCAGTTCCTGATCAGCCACCTGATCAGTGCGTGCACAGTCCCCTGATCAGCGCCTGTCAGTCACTGATCACTGCCTGATAAACACGTGATCAGTGCCCGAACAGCCACGTCATCAGTGCATGCGCAGTCACGTGATCAGTGCATGATAGCCACGTGATCAGTGCGTGCACAGTCCCATGATCAGCGCCTGTCAGTCACTGATCATTGCCTGATAAACACGTGATCAGTGCATGATGAGCCATGTGATCAGTGCCCGATCAGCCACGTCATCAGTGCATGCGCAGTCACGTCATCAGTGCATGATAGCCACGTGATCAGTGCATGCTCAGTCACGTGATCTGGACTTGATCAGCCACGTGATCAGTGCCTGCAGAGTCACGTGATCAGGGCCTGCTGAGCTGCGTGATTCCTGCCGGCTCATCTGCATGACAATTGCCAGCTGAGCTGCGTGATTCCTGTCGGCTCATCTGCTTGACAATTGCCAGCTGAGCTGCGTGATTCCTGCCTGGTCACGTGCTTGATTATTGCCAGTTGAGCAGCATGATTCGTCACTGCTGAGCTCCATGCTTATTGCCTGCTGATTGCGTGGTTCGTGTCTGCTCAGCTCTTTGAGTATTGCCTCCTGAGGTCCCTGTTCGGTCGCCACCTGCCGGGGACCAGCCCCAACTGATCCAGGGTATTCGAAGGAGAGATGGCCTAGGCGACTATTTATATGCTAATCAGAGATGTCAAGAATAATAGTATGAGGAGAGCTCAGTAGGAAAATTCGGTGGAGAAAAGAGACTGAGTAGCTTGGTTTACGCGGAAGACCAATCAAACTTCAAGACAAGAAGTTTGCACCACTTACGTAGGCCGCAGGCGCCCTCTCGAATAGCGAAAGGTGCCTCACCCTAGACACCTTCTCGAGTGGGTCTTAGCAGCCCAGGCATAATTAGTAAGCGTGGTGGGTTCCGCGCTCCAGATGGAGACTCAGCTGGAAGTTAAAGGGAAGAATGACAAGGAACTTTATGAATTGGAGCTGTAAGTTAACTCTTTGACAGAGAGAGCGAGATGGTGGTGGGGGACAGCCCCCAGTGAAATCAGAGGTGAGAGCACAAAGCAATACAGTAGGCAGACTCCGGTTTTTTTGGGGGGAGATGCTCGAGAATATCCGGGTGGACTCCTGAGGCTCGATCCCGCATTTGCGTATGCCGAGCCTCCTTCCTCATGACCTTTGTCCAGAGTGGAATGCCTCCCCGGCTCCCGGCACATGATCAGTGCATGCTCAGTCACGATATCAGTGCCTGCTCAGCCACGTGATCACTGACGGCACAGTCACGTGATCAGCGCCTCTCAGTCACGTGATCACCGTATGATAAACACGTGATCAGTGAACGACCAGCCACGTGATCACTGCATGCGCGGTCAGGTGGTCAGTTCCTGATCAGCCACCTGATCAGTGCGTGCACAGTCCCCTGATCAGCGCCTGTCAGTCACTGATCACTGCCTGATAAACACGTGATCAGTGCCCGAACAGCCACGTCATCAGTGCATGCGCAGTCACGTGATCAGTGCATGATAGCCACGTGATCAGTGCGTGCACAGTCCCATGATCAGCGCCTGTCAGTCACTGATCATTGCCTGATAAACACGTGATCAGTGCATGATGAGCCATGTGATCAGTGCCCGCATCAGTCACGTCATCAGTGCATGATAGCCACGTGATCAGTGCATGCTCAGTCACGTGATCTGGACTTGATCAGCCACGTGATCAGTGCCTGCAGAGTCACGTGATCAGGGCCTGCTGAGCTGCGTGATTCCTGCCGGCTCATCTGCATGACAATTGCCATCTGAGCTGCGTGATTCCTGTCGGCTCATCTGCTTGACAATTGCCAGCTGAGCTGCGTGATTCCTGCCTGGTCACGTGCTTGATTATTGCCAGTTGAGCAGCATGATTCGTCACTGCTGAGCTCCATGCTTATTGCCTGCTGATTGCGTGGTTCGTGTCTGCTCAGCTCTTTGAGTATTGCCTCCTGAGGTCCCTGTTCGGTCGCCACCTGCCGGGGACCAGCCCCAACTGATCCAGGGTATTCGAAGGAGAGATGGCCTAGGCGACTATTTATATGCTAATCAGAGATGTCAAGAATAATAGTATGAGGAGAGCTCAGTAGGAAAATTCGGTGGAGAAAAGAGACTGAGTAGCTTGGTTTACGCGGAAGACCAATCAAACTTCAAGACAAGAAGTTTGCACCACTTACGTAGGCCGCAGGCGCCCTCTCGAATAGCGAAAGGTGCCTCACCCTAGACACCTTCTCGAGTGGGTCTTAGCAGCCCAGGCATAATTAGTAAGCGTGGTGGGTTCCGCGCTCCAGATGGAGACTCAGCTGGAAGTTAAAGGGAAGAATGACAAGGAACTTTATGAATTGGAGCTGTAAGTTAACTCTTTGACAGAGAGAGCGAGATGGTGGTGGGGGACAGCCCCCAGTGAAATCAGAGGTGAGAGCACAAAGCAATACAGTAGGCAGACTCCGGTTTTTTTGGGGGGAGATGCTCGAGAATATCCGGGTGGACTCCTGAGGCTCGATCCCGCATTTGCGTATGCCGAGCCTCCTTCCTCATGACCTTTGTCCAGAGTGGAATGCCTCCCCGGCTCCCGGCACATGATCAGTGCATGCTCAGTCACGATATCAGTGCCTGCTCAGCCACGTGATCACTGACGGCACAGTCACGTGATCAGCGCCTCTCAGTCACGTGATCACCGTATGATAAACACGTGATCAGTGAACGACCAGCCACGTGATCACTGCATGCGCGGTCAGGTGGTCAGTTCCTGATCAGCCACCTGATCAGTGCGTGCACAGTCCCCTGATCAGCGCCTGTCAGTCACTGATCACTGCCTGATAAACACGTGATCAGTGCCCGAACAGCCACGTCATCAGTGCATGCGCAGTCACGTGATCAGTGCATGATAGCCACGTGATCAGTGCGTGCACAGTCCCATGATCAGCGCCTGTCAGTCACTGATCATTGCCTGATAAACACGTGATCAGTGCATGATGAGCCATGTGATCAGTGCCCGATCAGCCACGTCATCAGTGCATGCGCAGTCACGTCATCAGTGCATGATAGCCACGTGATCAGTGCATGCTCAGTCACGTGATCTGGACTTGATCAGCCACGTGATCAGTGCCTGCAGAGTCACGTGATCAGGGCCTGCTGAGCTGCGTGATTCCTGCCGGCTCATCTGCATGACAATTGCCATCTGAGCTGCGTGATTCCTGTCGGCTCATCTGCTTGACAATTGCCAGCTGAGCTGCGTGATTCCTGCCTGGTCACGTGCTTGATTATTGCCAGTTGAGCAGCATGATTCGTCACTGCTGAGCTCCATGCTTATTGCCTGCTGATTGCGTGGTTCGTGTCTGCTCAGCTCTTTGAGTATTGCCTCCTGAGGTCCCTGTTCGGTCGCCACCTGCCGGGGACCAGCCCCAACTGATCCAGGGTATTCGAAGGAGAGATGGCCTAGGCGACTATTTATATGCTAATCAGAGATGTCAAGAATAATAGTATGAGGAGAGCTCAGTAGGAAAATTCGGTGGAGAAAAGAGACTGAGTAGCTTGGTTTACGCGGAAGACCAATCAAACTTCAAGACAAGAAGTTTGCACCACTTACGTAGGCCGCAGGCGCCCTCTCGAATAGCGAAAGGTGCCTCACCCTAGACACCTTCTCGAGTGGGTCTTAGCAGCCCAGGCATAATTAGTAAGCGTGGTGGGTTCCGCGCTCCAGATGGAGACTCAGCTGGAAGTTAAAGGGAAGAATGACAAGGAACTTTATGAATTGGAGCTGTAAGTTAACTCTTTGACAGAGAGAGCGAGATGGTGGTGGGGGACAGCCCCCAGTGAAATCAGAGGTGAGAGCACAAAGCAATACAGTAGGCAGACTCCGGTTTTTTGGGGGGAGATGCTCGAGAATATCCGGGTGGACTCCTGAGGCTCGATCCCGCATTTGCGTATGCCGAGCCTCCTTCCTCATGACCTTTGTCCAGAGTGGAATGCCTCCCCGGCTCCCGGCACATGATCAGTGCATGCTCAGTCACGATATCAGTGCCTGCTCAGCCACGTGATCACTGACGGCACAGTCACGTGATCAGCGCCTCTCAGTCACGTGATCACCGTATGATAAACACGTGATCAGTGAACGACCAGCCACGTGATCACTGCATGCGCGGTCAGGTGGTCAGTTCCTGATCAGCCACCTGATCAGTGCGTGCACAGTCCCCTGATCAGCGCCTGTCAGTCACTGATCACTGCCTGATAAACACGTGATCAGTGCCCGAACAGCCACGTCATCAGTGCATGCGCAGTCACGTGATCAGTGCATGATAGCCACGTGATCAGTGCGTGCACAGTCCCATGATCAGCGCCTGTCAGTCACTGATCATTGCCTGATAAACACGTGATCAGTGCATGATGAGCCATGTGATCAGTGCCCGATCAGCCACGTCATCAGTGCATGCGCAGTCACGTCATCAGTGCATGATAGCCACGTGATCAGTGCATGCTCAGTCACGTGATCTGGACTTGATCAGCCACGTGATCAGTGCCTGCAGAGTCACGTGATCAGGGCCTGCTGAGCTGCGTGATTCCTGCCGGCTCATCTGCATGACAATTGCCAGCTGAGCTGCGTGATTCCTGTCGGCTCATCTGCTTGACAATTGCCAGCTGAGCTGCGTGATTCCTGCCTGGTCACGTGCTTGATTATTGCCAGTTGAGCAGCATGATTCGTCACTGCTGAGCTCCATGCTTATTGCCTGCTGATTGCGTGGTTCGTGTCTGCTCAGCTCTTTGAGTATTGCCTCCTGAGGTCCCTGTTCGGTCGCCACCTGCCGGGGACCAGCCCCAACTGATCCAGGGTATTCGAAGGAGAGATGGCCTAGGCGACTATTTATATGCTAATCAGAGATGTCAAGAATAATAGTATGAGGAGAGCTCAGTAGGAAAATTCGGTGGAGAAAAGAGACTGAGTAGCTTGGTTTACGCGGAAGACCAATCAAACTTCAAGACAAGAAGTTTGCACCACTTACGTAGGCCGCAGGCGCCCTCTCGAATAGCGAAAGGTGCCTCACCCTAGACACCTTCTCGAGTGGGTCTTAGCAGCCCAGGCATAATTAGTAAGCGTGGTGGGTTCCGCGCTCCAGATGGAGACTCAGCTGGAAGTTAAAGGGAAGAATGACAAGGAACTTTATGAATTGGAGCTGTAAGTTAACTCTTTGACAGAGAGAGCGAGATGGTGGTGGGGGACAGCCCCCAGTGAAATCAGAGGTGAGAGCACAAAGCAATACAGTAGGCAGACTCCGGTTTTTTTGGGGGGAGATGCTCGAGAATATCCGGGTGGACTCCTGAGGCTCGATCCCGCATTTGCGTATGCCGAGCCTCCTTCCTCATGACCTTTGTCCAGAGTGGAATGCCTCCCCGGCTCCCGGCACATGATCAGTGCATGCTCAGTCACGATATCAGTGCCTGCTCAGCCACGTGATCACTGACGGCACAGTCACGTGATCAGCGCCTCTCAGTCACGTGATCACCGTATGATAAACACGTGATCAGTGAACGACCAGCCACGTGATCACTGCATGCGCGGTCAGGTGGTCAGTTCCTGATCAGCCACCTGATCAGTGCGTGCACAGTCCCCTGATCAGCGCCTGTCAGTCACTGATCACTGCCTGATAAACACGTGATCAGTGCCCGAACAGCCACGTCATCAGTGCATGCGCAGTCACGTGATCAGTGCATGATAGCCACGTGATCAGTGCGTGCACAGTCCCATGATCAGCGCCTGTCAGTCACTGATCATTGCCTGATAAACACGTGATCAGTGCATGATGAGCCATGTGATCAGTGCCCGATCAGCCACGTCATCAGTGCATGCGCAGTCACGTCATCAGTGCATGATAGCCACGTGATCAGTGCATGCTCAGTCACGTGATCTGGACTTGATCAGCCACGTGATCAGTGCCTGCAGAGTCACGTGATCAGGGCCTGCTGAGCTGCGTGATTCCTGCCGGCTCATCTGCATGACAATTGCCAGCTGAGCTGCGTGATTCCTGTCGGCTCATCTGCTTGACAATTGCCAGCTGAGCTGCGTGATTCCTGCCTGGTCACGTGCTTGATTATTGCCAGTTGAGCAGCATGATTCGTCACTGCTGAGCTCCATGCTTATTGCCTGCTGATTGCGTGGTTCGTGTCTGCTCAGCTCTTTGAGTATTGCCTCCTGAGGTCCCTGTTCGGTCGCCACCTGCCGGGGACCAGCCCCAACTGATCCAGGGTATTCGAAGGAGAGATGGCCTAGGCGACTATTTATATGCTAATCAGAGATGTCAAGAATAATAGTATGAGGAGAGCTCAGTAGGAAAATTCGGTGGAGAAAAGAGACTGAGTAGCTTGGTTTACGCGGAAGACCAATCAAACTTCAAGACAAGAAGTTTGCACCACTTACGTAGGCCGCAGGCGCCCTCTCGAATAGCGAAAGGTGCCTCACCCTAGACACCTTCTCGAGTGGGTCTTAGCAGCCCAGGCATAATTAGTAAGCGTGGTGGGTTCCGCGCTCCAGATGGAGACTCAGCTGGAAGTTAAAGGGAAGAATGACAAGGAACTTTATGAATTGGAGCTGTAAGTTAACTCTTTGACAGAGAGAGCGAGATGGTGGTGGGGGACAGCCCCCAGTGAAATCAGAGGTGAGAGCACAAAGCAATACAGTAGGCAGACTCCGGTTTTTTTGGGGGGAGATGCTCGAGAATATCCGGGTGGACTCCTGAGGCTCGATCCCGCATTTGCGTATGCCGAGCCTCCTTCCTCATGACCTTTGTCCAGAGTGGAATGCCTCCCCGGCTCCCGGCACATGATCAGTGCATGCTCAGTCACGATATCAGTGCCTGCTCAGCCACGTGATCACTGACGGCACAGTCACGTGATCAGCGCCTCTCAGTCACGTGATCACCGTATGATAAACACGTGATCAGTGAACGACCAGCCACGTGATCACTGCATGCGCGGTCAGGTGGTCAGTTCCTGATCAGCCACCTGATCAGTGCGTGCACAGTCCCCTGATCAGCGCCTGTCAGTCACTGATCACTGCCTGATAAACACGTGATCAGTGCCCGAACAGCCACGTCATCAGTGCATGCGCAGTCACGTGATCAGTGCATGATAGCCACGTGATCAGTGCGTGCACAGTCCCATGATCAGCGCCTGTCAGTCACTGATCATTGCCTGATAAACACGTGATCAGTGCATGATGAGCCATGTGATCAGATCAGCCACGTCATCAGTGCACGTCATCAGTGCATGATAGCCACGTGATCAGTGCATGCTCAGTCACGTGATCTGGACTTGATCAGCCACGTGATCAGTGCCTGCAGAGTCACGTGATCAGGGCCTGCTGAGCTGCGTGATTCCTGCCGGCTCATCTGCATGACAATTGCCAGCTGAGCTGCGTGATTCCTGTCGGCTCATCTGCTTGACAATTGCCAGCTGAGCTGCGTGATTCCTGCCTGGTCACGTGCTTGATTATTGCCAGTTGAGCAGCATGATTCGTCACTGCTGAGCTCCATGCTTATTGCCTGCTGATTGCGTGGTTCGTGTCTGCTCAGCTCTTTGAGTATTGCCTCCTGAGGTCCCTGTTCGGTCGCCACCTGCCGGGGACCAGCCCCAACTGATCCAGGGTATTCGAAGGAGAGATGGCCTAGGCGACTATTTATATGCTAATCAGAGATGTCAAGAATAATAGTATGAGGAGAGCTCAGTAGGAAAATTCGGTGGAGAAAAGAGACTGAGTAGCTTGGTTTACGCGGAAGACCAATCAAACTTCAAGACAAGAAGTTTGCACCACTTACGTAGGCCGCAGGCGCCCTCTCGAATAGCGAAAGGTGCCTCACCCTAGACACCTTCTCGAGTGGGTCTTAGCAGCCCAGGCATAATTAGTAAGCGTGGTGGGTTCCGCGCTCCAGATGGAGACTCAGCTGGAAGTTAAAGGGAAGAATGACAAGGAACTTTATGAATTGGAGCTGTAAGTTAACTCTTTGACAGAGAGAGCGAGATGGTGGTGGGGGACAGCCCCCAGTGAAATCAGAGGTGAGAGCACAAAGCAATACAGTAGGCAGACTCCGGTTTTTTTGGGGGGAGATGCTCGAGAATATCCGGGTGGACTCCTGAGGCTCGATCCCGCATTTGCGTATGCCGAGCCTCCTTCCTCATGACCTTTGTCCAGAGTGGAATGCCTCCCCGGCTCCCGGCACATGATCAGTGCATGCTCAGTCACGATATCAGTGCCTGCTCAGCCACGTGATCACTGACGGCACAGTCACGTGATCAGCGCCTCTCAGTCACGTGATCACCGTATGATAAACACGTGATCAGTGAACGACCAGCCACGTGATCACTGCATGCGCGGTCAGGTGGTCAGTTCCTGATCAGCCACCTGATCAGTGCGTGCACAGTCCCCTGATCAGCGCCTGTCAGTCACTGATCACTGCCTGATAAACACGTGATCAGTGCCCGAACAGCCACGTCATCAGTGCATGCGCAGTCACGTGATCAGTGCATGATAGCCACGTGATCAGTGCGTGCACAGTCCCATGATCAGCGCCTGTCAGTCACTGATCATTGCCTGATAAACACGTGATCAGTGCATGATGAGCCATGTGATCAGTGCCCGATCAGCCACGTCATCAGTGCATGCGCAGTCACGTCATCAGTGCATGATAGCCACGTGATCAGTGCATGCTCAGTCACGTGATCTGGACTTGATCAGCCACGTGATCAGTGCCTGCAGAGTCACGTGATCAGGGCCTGCTGAGCTGCGTGATTCCTGCCGGCTCATCTGCATGACAATTGCCATCTGAGCTGCGTGATTCCTGTCGGCTCATCTGCTTGACAATTGCCAGCTGAGCTGCGTGATTCCTGCCTGGTCACGTGCTTGATTATTGCCAGTTGAGCAGCATGATTCGTCACTGCTGAGCTCCATGCTTATTGCCTGCTGATTGCGTGGTTCGTGTCTGCTCAGCTCTTTGAGTATTGCCTCCTGAGGTCCCTGTTCGGTCGCCACCTGCCGGGGACCAGCCCCAACTGATCCAGGGTATTCGAAGGAGAGATGGCCTAGGCGACTATTTATATGCTAATCAGAGATGTCAAGAATAATAGTATGAGGAGAGCTCAGTAGGAAAATTCGGTGGAGAAAAGAGACTGAGTAGCTTGGTTTACGCGGAAGACCAATCAAACTTCAAGACAAGAAGTTTGCACCACTTACGTAGGCCGCAGGCGCCCTCTCGAATAGCGAAAGGTGCCTCACCCTAGACACCTTCTCGAGTGGGTCTTAGCAGCCCAGGCATAATTAGTAAGCGTGGTGGGTTCCGCGCTCCAGATGGAGACTCAGCTGGAAGTTAAAGGGAAGAATGACAAGGAACTTTATGAATTGGAGCTGTAAGTTAACTCTTTGACAGAGAGAGCGAGATGGTGGTGGGGGACAGCCCCCAGTGAAATCAGAGGTGAGAGCACAAAGCAATACAGTAGGCAGACTCCGGTTTTTTTGGGGGGAGATGCTCGAGAATATCCGGGTGGACTCCTGAGGCTCGATCCCGCATTTGCGTATGCCGAGCCTCCTTCCTCATGACCTTTGTCCAGAGTGGAATGCCTCCCCGGCTCCCGGCACATGATCAGTGCATGCTCAGTCACGATATCAGTGCCTGCTCAGCCACGTGATCACTGACGGCACAGTCACGTGATCAGCGCCTCTCAGTCACGTGATCACCGTATGATAAACACGTGATCAGTGAACGACCAGCCACGTGATCACTGCATGCGCGGTCAGGTGGTCAGTTCCTGATCAGCCACCTGATCAGTGCGTGCACAGTCCCCTGATCAGCGCCTGTCAGTCACTGATCACTGCCTGATAAACACGTGATCAGTGCCCGAACAGCCACGTCATCAGTGCATGCGCAGTCACGTGATCAGTGCATGATAGCCACGTGATCAGTGCGTGCACAGTCCCATGATCAGCGCCTGTCAGTCACTGATCATTGCCTGATAAACACGTGATCAGTGCATGATGAGCCATGTGATCAGTGCCCGATCAGCCACGTCATCAGTGCATGCGCAGTCACGTCATCAGTGCATGATAGCCACGTGATCAGTGCATGCTCAGTCACGTGATCTGGACTTGATCAGCCACGTGATCAGTGCCTGCAGAGTCACGTGATCAGGGCCTGCTGAGCTGCGTGATTCCTGCCGGCTCATCTGCATGACAATTGCCAGCTGAGCTGCGTGATTCCTGTCGGCTCATCTGCTTGACAATTGCCAGCTGAGCTGCGTGATTCCTGCCTGGTCACGTGCTTGATTATTGCCAGTTGAGCAGCATGATTCGTCACTGCTGAGCTCCATGCTTATTGCCTGCTGATTGCGTGGTTCGTGTCTGCTCAGCTCTTTGAGTATTGCCTCCTGAGGTCCCTGTTCGGTCGCCACCTGCCGGGGACCAGCCCCAACTGATCCAGGGTATTCGAAGGAGAGATGGCCTAGGCGACTATTTATATGCTAATCAGAGATGTCAAGAATAATAGTATGAGGAGAGCTCAGTAGGAAAATTCGGTGGAGAAAAGAGACTGAGTAGCTTGGTTTACGCGGAAGACCAATCAAACTTCAAGACAAGAAGTTTGCACCACTTACGTAGGCCGCAGGCGCCCTCTCGAATAGCGAAAGGTGCCTCACCCTAGACACCTTCTCGAGTGGGTCTTAGCAGCCCAGGCATAATTAGTAAGCGTGGTGGGTTCCGCGCTCCAGATGGAGACTCAGCTGGAAGTTAAAGGGAAGAATGACAAGGAACTTTATGAATTGGAGCTGTAAGTTAACTCTTTGACAGAGAGAGCGAGATGGTGGTGGGGGACAGCCCCCAGTGAAATCAGAGGTGAGAGCACAAAGCAATACAGTAGGCAGACTCCGGTTTTTTTGGGGGGAGATGCTCGAGAATATCCGGGTGGACTCCTGAGGCTCGATCCCGCATTTGCGTATGCCGAGCCTCCTTCCTCATGACCTTTGTCCAGAGTGGAATGCCTCCCCGGCTCCCGGCACATGATCAGTGCATGCTCAGTCACGATATCAGTGCCTGCTCAGCCACGTGATCACTGACGGCACAGTCACGTGATCAGCGCCTCTCAGTCACGTGATCACCGTATGATAAACACGTGATCAGTGAACGACCAGCCACGTGATCACTGCATGCGCGGTCAGGTGGTCAGTTCCTGATCAGCCACCTGATCAGTGCGTGCACAGTCCCCTGATCAGCGCCTGTCAGTCACTGATCACTGCCTGATAAACACGTGATCAGTGCCCGAACAGCCACGTCATCAGTGCATGCGCAGTCACGTGATCAGTGCATGATAGCCACGTGATCAGTGCGTGCACAGTCCCATGATCAGCGCCTGTCAGTCACTGATCATTGCCTGATAAACACGTGATCAGTGCATGATGAGCCATGTGATCAGTGCCCGATCAGCCACGTCATCAGTGCATGCGCAGTCACGTCATCAGTGCATGATAGCCACGTGATCAGTGCATGCTCAGTCACGTGATCTGGACTTGATCAGCCACGTGATCAGTGCCTGCAGAGTCACGTGATCAGGGCCTGCTGAGCTGCGTGATTCCTGCCGGCTCATCTGCATGACAATTGCCATCTGAGCTGCGTGATTCCTGTCGGCTCATCTGCTTGACAATTGCCAGCTGAGCTGCGTGATTCCTGCCTGGTCACGTGCTTGATTATTGCCAGTTGAGCAGCATGATTCGTCACTGCTGAGCTCCATGCTTATTGCCTGCTGATTGCGTGGTTCGTGTCTGCTCAGCTCTTTGAGTATTGCCTCCTGAGGTCCCTGTTCGGTCGCCACCTGCCGGGGACCAGCCCCAACTGATCCAGGGTATTCGAAGGAGAGATGGCCTAGGCGACTATTTATATGCTAATCAGAGATGTCAAGAATAATAGTATGAGGAGAGCTCAGTAGGAAAATTCGGTGGAGAAAAGAGACTGAGTAGCTTGGTTTACGCGGAAGACCAATCAAACTTCAAGACAAGAAGTTTGCACCACTTACGTAGGCCGCAGGCGCCCTCTCGAATAGCGAAAGGTGCCTCACCCTAGACACCTTCTCGAGTGGGTCTTAGCAGCCCAGGCATAATTAGTAAGCGTGGTGGGTTCCGCGCTCCAGATGGAGACTCAGCTGGAAGTTAAAGGGAAGAATGACAAGGAACTTTATGAATTGGAGCTGTAAGTTAACTCTTTGACAGAGAGAGCGAGATGGTGGTGGGGGACAGCCCCCAGTGAAATCAGAGGTGAGAGCACAAAGCAATACAGTAGGCAGACTCCGGTTTTTTTGGGGGGAGATGCTCGAGAATATCCGGGTGGACTCCTGAGGCTCGATCCCGCATTTGCGTATGCCGAGCCTCCTTCCTCATGACCTTTGTCCAGAGTGGAATGCCTCCCCGGCTCCCGGCACATGATCAGTGCATGCTCAGTCACGATATCAGTGCCTGCTCAGCCACGTGATCACTGACGGCACAGTCACGTGATCAGCGCCTCTCAGTCACGTGATCACCGTATGATAAACACGTGATCAGTGAACGACCAGCCACGTGATCACTGCATGCGCGGTCAGGTGGTCAGTTCCTGATCAGCCACCTGATCAGTGCGTGCACAGTCCCCTGATCAGCGCCTGTCAGTCACTGATCACTGCCTGATAAACACGTGATCAGTGCCCGAACAGCCACGTCATCAGTGCATGCGCAGTCACGTGATCAGTGCATGATAGCCACGTGATCAGTGCGTGCACAGTCCCATGATCAGCGCCTGTCAGTCACTGATCATTGCCTGATAAACACGTGATCAGTGCATGATGAGCCATGTGATCAGTGCCCGATCAGCCACGTCATCAGTGCATGCGCAGTCACGTCATCAGTGCATGATAGCCACGTGATCAGTGCATGCTCAGTCACGTGATCTGGACTTGATCAGCCACGTGATCAGTGCCTGCAGAGTCACGTGATCAGGGCCTGCTGAGCTGCGTGATTCCTGCCGGCTCATCTGCATGACAATTGCCAGCTGAGCTGCGTGATTCCTGTCGGCTCATCTGCTTGACAATTGCCAGCTGAGCTGCGTGATTCCTGCCTGGTCACGTGCTTGATTATTGCCAGTTGAGCAGCATGATTCGTCACTGCTGAGCTCCATGCTTATTGCCTGCTGATTGCGTGGTTCGTGTCTGCTCAGCTCTTTGAGTATTGCCTCCTGAGGTCCCTGTTCGGTCGCCACCTGCCGGGGACCAGCCCCAACTGATCCAGGGTATTCGAAGGAGAGATGGCCTAGGCGACTATTTATATGCTAATCAGAGATGTCAAGAATAATAGTATGAGGAGAGCTCAGTAGGAAAATTCGGTGGAGAAAAGAGACTGAGTAGCTTGGTTTACGCGGAAGACCAATCAAACTTCAAGACAAGAAGTTTGCACCACTTACGTAGGCCGCAGGCGCCCTCTCGAATAGCGAAAGGTGCCTCACCCTAGACACCTTCTCGAGTGGGTCTTAGCAGCCCAGGCATAATTAGTAAGCGTGGTGGGTTCCGCGCTCCAGATGGAGACTCAGCTGGAAGTTAAAGGGAAGAATGACAAGGAACTTTATGAATTGGAGCTGTAAGTTAACTCTTTGACAGAGAGAGCGAGATGGTGGTGGGGGACAGCCCCCAGTGAAATCAGAGGTGAGAGCACAAAGCAATACAGTAGGCAGACTCCGGTTTTTTTGGGGGGAGATGCTCGAGAATATCCGGGTGGACTCCTGAGGCTCGATCCCGCATTTGCGTATGCCGAGCCTCCTTCCTCATGACCTTTGTCCAGAGTGGAATGCCTCCCCGGCTCCCGGCACATGATCAGTGCATGCTCAGTCACGATATCAGTGCCTGCTCAGCCACGTGATCACTGACGGCACAGTCACGTGATCAGCGCCTCTCAGTCACGTGATCACCGTATGATAAACACGTGATCAGTGAACGACCAGCCACGTGATCACTGCATGCGCGGTCAGGTGGTCAGTTCCTGATCAGCCACCTGATCAGTGCGTGCACAGTCCCCTGATCAGCGCCTGTCAGTCACTGATCACTGCCTGATAAACACGTGATCAGTGCCCGAACAGCCACGTCATCAGTGCATGCGCAGTCACGTGATCAGTGCATGATAGCCACGTGATCAGTGCGTGCACAGTCCCATGATCAGCGCCTGTCAGTCACTGATCATTGCCTGATAAACACGTGATCAGTGCATGATGAGCCATGTGATCAGTGCCCGCATCAGTCACGTCATCAGTGCATGATAGCCACGTGATCAGTGCATGCTCAGTCACGTGATCTGGACTTGATCAGCCACGTGATCAGTGCCTGCAGAGTCACGTGATCAGGGCCTGCTGAGCTGCGTGATTCCTGCCGGCTCATCTGCATGACAATTGCCAGCTGAGCTGCGTGATTCCTGTCGGCTCATCTGCTTGACAATTGCCAGCTGAGCTGCGTGATTCCTGCCTGGTCACGTGCTTGATTATTGCCAGTTGAGCAGCATGATTCGTCACTGCTGAGCTCCATGCTTATTGCCTGCTGATTGCGTGGTTCGTGTCTGCTCAGCTCTTTGAGTATTGCCTCCTGAGGTCCCTGTTCGGTCGCCACCTGCCGGGGACCAGCCCCAACTGATCCAGGGTATTCGAAGGAGAGATGGCCTAGGCGACTATTTATATGCTAATCAGAGATGTCAAGAATAATAGTATGAGGAGAGCTCAGTAGGAAAATTCGGTGGAGAAAAGAGACTGAGTAGCTTGGTTTACGCGGAAGACCAATCAAACTTCAAGACAAGAAGTTTGCACCACTTACGTAGGCCGCAGGCGCCCTCTCGAATAGCGAAAGGTGCCTCACCCTAGACACCTTCTCGAGTGGGTCTTAGCAGCCCAGGCATAATTAGTAAGCGTGGTGGGTTCCGCGCTCCAGATGGAGACTCAGCTGGAAGTTAAAGGGAAGAATGACAAGGAACTTTATGAATTGGAGCTGTAAGTTAACTCTTTGACAGAGAGAGCGAGATGGTGGTGGGGGACAGCCCCCAGTGAAATCAGAGGTGAGAGCACAAAGCAATACAGTAGGCAGACTCCGGTTTTTTTGGGGGAGATGCTCGAGAATATCCGGGTGGACTCCTGAGGCTCGATCCCGCATTTGCGTATGCCGAGCCTCCTTCCTCATGACCTTTGTCCAGAGTGGAATGCCTCCCCGGCTCCCGGCACATGATCAGTGCATGCTCAGTCACGATATCAGTGCCTGCTCAGCCACGTGATCACTGACGGCACAGTCACGTGATCAGCGCCTCTCAGTCACGTGATCACCGTATGATAAACACGTGATCAGTGAACGACCAGCCACGTGATCACTGCATGCGCGGTCAGGTGGTCAGTTCCTGATCAGCCACCTGATCAGTGCGTGCACAGTCCCCTGATCAGCGCCTGTCAGTCACTGATCACTGCCTGATAAACACGTGATCAGTGCCCGAACAGCCACGTCATCAGTGCATGCGCAGTCACGTGATCAGTGCATGATAGCCACGTGATCAGTGCGTGCACAGTCCCATGATCAGCGCCTGTCAGTCACTGATCATTGCCTGATAAACACGTGATCAGTGCATGATGAGCCATGTGATCAGTGCCCGATCAGCCACGTCATCAGTGCATGCGCAGTCACGTCATCAGTGCATGATAGCCACGTGATCAGTGCATGCTCAGTCACGTGATCTGGACTTGATCAGCCACGTGATCAGTGCCTGCAGAGTCACGTGATCAGGGCCTGCTGAGCTGCGTGATTCCTGCCGGCTCATCTGCATGACAATTGCCAGCTGAGCTGCGTGATTCCTGTCGGCTCATCTGCTTGACAATTGCCAGCTGAGCTGCGTGATTCCTGCCTGGTCACGTGCTTGATTATTGCCAGTTGAGCAGCATGATTCGTCACTGCTGAGCTCCATGCTTATTGCCTGCTGATTGCGTGGTTCGTGTCTGCTCAGCTCTTTGAGTATTGCCTCCTGAGGTCCCTGTTCGGTCGCCACCTGCCGGGGACCAGCCCCAACTGATCCAGGGTATTCGAAGGAGAGATGGCCTAGGCGACTATTTATATGCTAATCAGAGATGTCAAGAATAATAGTATGAGGAGAGCTCAGTAGGAAAATTCGGTGGAGAAAAGAGACTGAGTAGCTTGGTTTACGCGGAAGACCAATCAAACTTCAAGACAAGAAGTTTGCACCACTTACGTAGGCCGCAGGCGCCCTCTCGAATAGCGAAAGGTGCCTCACCCTAGACACCTTCTCGAGTGGGTCTTAGCAGCCCAGGCATAATTAGTAAGCGTGGTGGGTTCCGCGCTCCAGATGGAGACTCAGCTGGAAGTTAAAGGGAAGAATGACAAGGAACTTTATGAATTGGAGCTGTAAGTTAACTCTTTGACAGAGAGAGCGAGATGGTGGTGGGGGACAGCCCCCAGTGAAATCAGAGGTGAGAGCACAAAGCAATACAGTAGGCAGACTCCGGTTTTTTTGGGGGGAGATGCTCGAGAATATCCGGGTGGACTCCTGAGGCTCGATCCCGCATTTGCGTATGCCGAGCCTCCTTCCTCATGACCTTTGTCCAGAGTGGAATGCCTCCCCGGCTCCCGGCACATGATCAGTGCATGCTCAGTCACGATATCAGTGCCTGCTCAGCCACGTGATCACTGACGGCACAGTCACGTGATCAGCGCCTCTCAGTCACGTGATCACCGTATGATAAACACGTGATCAGTGAACGACCAGCCACGTGATCACTGCATGCGCGGTCAGGTGGTCAGTTCCTGATCAGCCACCTGATCAGTGCGTGCACAGTCCCCTGATCAGCGCCTGTCAGTCACTGATCACTGCCTGATAAACACGTGATCAGTGCCCGAACAGCCACGTCATCAGTGCATGCGCAGTCACGTGATCAGTGCATGATAGCCACGTGATCAGTGCGTGCACAGTCCCATGATCAGCGCCTGTCAGTCACTGATCATTGCCTGATAAACACGTGATCAGTGCATGATGAGCCATGTGATCAGTGCCCGCATGCGCAGTCACGTCATCAGTGCATGATAGCCACGTGATCAGTGCATGCTCAGTCACGTGATCTGGACTTGATCAGCCACGTGATCAGTGCCTGCAGAGTCACGTGATCAGGGCCTGCTGAGCTGCGTGATTCCTGCCGGCTCATCTGCATGACAATTGCCAGCTGAGCTGCGTGATTCCTGTCGGCTCATCTGCTTGACAATTGCCAGCTGAGCTGCGTGATTCCTGCCTGGTCACGTGCTTGATTATTGCCAGTTGAGCAGCATGATTCGTCACTGCTGAGCTCCATGCTTATTGCCTGCTGATTGCGTGGTTCGTGTCTGCTCAGCTCTTTGAGTATTGCCTCCTGAGGTCCCTGTTCGGTCGCCACCTGCCGGGGACCAGCCCCAACTGATCCAGGGTATTCGAAGGAGAGATGGCCTAGGCGACTATTTATATGCTAATCAGAGATGTCAAGAATAATAGTATGAGGAGAGCTCAGTAGGAAAATTCGGTGGAGAAAAGAGACTGAGTAGCTTGGTTTACGCGGAAGACCAATCAAACTTCAAGACAAGAAGTTTGCACCACTTACGTAGGCCGCAGGCGCCCTCTCGAATAGCGAAAGGTGCCTCACCCTAGACACCTTCTCGAGTGGGTCTTAGCAGCCCAGGCATAATTAGTAAGCGTGGTGGGTTCCGCGCTCCAGATGGAGACTCAGCTGGAAGTTAAAGGGAAGAATGACAAGGAACTTTATGAATTGGAGCTGTAAGTTAACTCTTTGACAGAGAGAGCGAGATGGTGGTGGGGGACAGCCCCCAGTGAAATCAGAGGTGAGAGCACAAAGCAATACAGTAGGCAGACTCCGGTTTTTTTGGGGGGAGATGCTCGAGAATATCCGGGTGGACTCCTGAGGCTCGATCCCGCATTTGCGTATGCCGAGCCTCCTTCCTCATGACCTTTGTCCAGAGTGGAATGCCTCCCCGGCTCCCGGCACATGATCAGTGCATGCTCAGTCACGATATCAGTGCCTGCTCAGCCACGTGATCACTGACGGCACAGTCACGTGATCAGCGCCTCTCAGTCACGTGATCACCGTATGATAAACACGTGATCAGTGAACGACCAGCCACGTGATCACTGCATGCGCGGTCAGGTGGTCAGTTCCTGATCAGCCACCTGATCAGTGCGTGCACAGTCCCCTGATCAGCGCCTGTCAGTCACTGATCACTGCCTGATAAACACGTGATCAGTGCCCGAACAGCCACGTCATCAGTGCATGCGCAGTCACGTGATCAGTGCATGATAGCCACGTGATCAGTGCGTGCACAGTCCCATGATCAGCGCCTGTCAGTCACTGATCATTGCCTGATAAACACGTGATCAGTGCATGATGAGCCATGTGATCAGTGCCCGATCAGCCACGTCATCAGTGCATGCGCAGTCACGTCATCAGTGCATGATAGCCACGTGATCAGTGCATGCTCAGTCACGTGATCTGGACTTGATCAGCCACGTGATCAGTGCCTGCAGAGTCACGTGATCAGGGCCTGCTGAGCTGCGTGATTCCTGCCGGCTCATCTGCATGACAATTGCCATCTGAGCTGCGTGATTCCTGTCGGCTCATCTGCTTGACAATTGCCAGCTGAGCTGCGTGATTCCTGCCTGGTCACGTGCTTGATTATTGCCAGTTGAGCAGCATGATTCGTCACTGCTGAGCTCCATGCTTATTGCCTGCTGATTGCGTGGTTCGTGTCTGCTCAGCTCTTTGAGTATTGCCTCCTGAGGTCCCTGTTCGGTCGCCACCTGCCGGGGACCAGCCCCAACTGATCCAGGGTATTCGAAGGAGAGATGGCCTAGGCGACTATTTATATGCTAATCAGAGATGTCAAGAATAATAGTATGAGGAGAGCTCAGTAGGAAAATTCGGTGGAGAAAAGAGACTGAGTAGCTTGGTTTACGCGGAAGACCAATCAAACTTCAAGACAAGAAGTTTGCACCACTTACGTAGGCCGCAGGCGCCCTCTCGAATAGCGAAAGGTGCCTCACCCTAGACACCTTCTCGAGTGGGTCTTAGCAGCCCAGGCATAATTAGTAAGCGTGGTGGGTTCCGCGCTCCAGATGGAGACTCAGCTGGAAGTTAAAGGGAAGAATGACAAGGAACTTTATGAATTGGAGCTGTAAGTTAACTCTTTGACAGAGAGAGCGAGATGGTGGTGGGGGACAGCCCCCAGTGAAATCAGAGGTGAGAGCACAAAGCAATACAGTAGGCAGACTCCGGTTTTTTGGGGGGAGATGCTCGAGAATATCCGGGTGGACTCCTGAGGCTCGATCCCGCATTTGCGTATGCCGAGCCTCCTTCCTCATGACCTTTGTCCAGAGTGGAATGCCTCCCCGGCTCCCGGCACATGATCAGTGCATGCTCAGTCACGATATCAGTGCCTGCTCAGCCACGTGATCACTGACGGCACAGTCACGTGATCAGCGCCTCTCAGTCACGTGATCACCGTATGATAAACACGTGATCAGTGAACGACCAGCCACGTGATCACTGCATGCGCGGTCAGGTGGTCAGTTCCTGATCAGCCACCTGATCAGTGCGTGCACAGTCCCCTGATCAGCGCCTGTCAGTCACTGATCACTGCCTGATAAACACGTGATCAGTGCCCGAACAGCCACGTCATCAGTGCATGCGCAGTCACGTGATCAGTGCATGATAGCCACGTGATCAGTGCGTGCACAGTCCCATGATCAGCGCCTGTCAGTCACTGATCATTGCCTGATAAACACGTGATCAGTGCATGATGAGCCATGTGATCAGTGCCCGATCAGCCACGTCATCAGTGCATGCGCAGTCACGTCATCAGTGCATGATAGCCACGTGATCAGTGCATGCTCAGTCACGTGATCTGGACTTGATCAGCCACGTGATCAGTGCCTGCAGAGTCACGTGATCAGGGCCTGCTGAGCTGCGTGATTCCTGCCGGCTCATCTGCATGACAATTGCCAGCTGAGCTGCGTGATTCCTGTCGGCTCATCTGCTTGACAATTGCCAGCTGAGCTGCGTGATTCCTGCCTGGTCACGTGCTTGATTATTGCCAGTTGAGCAGCATGATTCGTCACTGCTGAGCTCCATGCTTATTGCCTGCTGATTGCGTGGTTCGTGTCTGCTCAGCTCTTTGAGTATTGCCTCCTGAGGTCCCTGTTCGGTCGCCACCTGCCGGGGACCAGCCCCAACTGATCCAGGGTATTCGAAGGAGAGATGGCCTAGGCGACTATTTATATGCTAATCAGAGATGTCAAGAATAATAGTATGAGGAGAGCTCAGTAGGAAAATTCGGTGGAGAAAAGAGACTGAGTAGCTTGGTTTACGCGGAAGACCAATCAAACTTCAAGACAAGAAGTTTGCACCACTTACGTAGGCCGCAGGCGCCCTCTCGAATAGCGAAAGGTGCCTCACCCTAGACACCTTCTCGAGTGGGTCTTAGCAGCCCAGGCATAATTAGTAAGCGTGGTGGGTTCCGCGCTCCAGATGGAGACTCAGCTGGAAGTTAAAGGGAAGAATGACAAGGAACTTTATGAATTGGAGCTGTAAGTTAACTCTTTGACAGAGAGAGCGAGATGGTGGTGGGGGACAGCCCCCAGTGAAATCAGAGGTGAGAGCACAAAGCAATACAGTAGGCAGACTCCGGTTTTTTTGGGGGGAGATGCTCGAGAATATCCGGGTGGACTCCTGAGGCTCGATCCCGCATTTGCGTATGCCGAGCCTCCTTCCTCATGACCTTTGTCCAGAGTGGAATGCCTCCCCGGCTCCCGGCACATGATCAGTGCATGCTCAGTCACGATATCAGTGCCTGCTCAGCCACGTGATCACTGACGGCACAGTCACGTGATCAGCGCCTCTCAGTCACGTGATCACCGTATGATAAACACGTGATCAGTGAACGACCAGCCACGTGATCACTGCATGCGCGGTCAGGTGGTCAGTTCCTGATCAGCCACCTGATCAGTGCGTGCACAGTCCCCTGATCAGCGCCTGTCAGTCACTGATCACTGCCTGATAAACACGTGATCAGTGCCCGAACAGCCACGTCATCAGTGCATGCGCAGTCACGTGATCAGTGCATGATAGCCACGTGATCAGTGCGTGCACAGTCCCATGATCAGCGCCTGTCAGTCACTGATCATTGCCTGATAAACACGTGATCAGTGCATGATGAGCCATGTGATCAGTGCCCGATCAGCCACGTCATCAGTGCATGCGCAGTCACGTCATCAGTGCATGATAGCCACGTGATCAGTGCATGCTCAGTCACGTGATCTGGACTTGATCAGCCACGTGATCAGTGCCTGCAGAGTCACGTGATCAGGGCCTGCTGAGCTGCGTGATTCCTGCCGGCTCATCTGCATGACAATTGCCAGCTGAGCTGCGTGATTCCTGTCGGCTCATCTGCTTGACAATTGCCAGCTGAGCTGCGTGATTCCTGCCTGGTCACGTGCTTGATTATTGCCAGTTGAGCAGCATGATTCGTCACTGCTGAGCTCCATGCTTATTGCCTGCTGATTGCGTGGTTCGTGTCTGCTCAGCTCTTTGAGTATTGCCTCCTGAGGTCCCTGTTCGGTCGCCACCTGCCGGGGACCAGCCCCAACTGATCCAGGGTATTCGAAGGAGAGATGGCCTAGGCGACTATTTATATGCTAATCAGAGATGTCAAGAATAATAGTATGAGGAGAGCTCAGTAGGAAAATTCGGTGGAGAAAAGAGACTGAGTAGCTTGGTTTACGCGGAAGACCAATCAAACTTCAAGACAAGAAGTTTGCACCACTTACGTAGGCCGCAGGCGCCCTCTCGAATAGCGAAAGGTGCCTCACCCTAGACACCTTCTCGAGTGGGTCTTAGCAGCCCAGGCATAATTAGTAAGCGTGGTGGGTTCCGCGCTCCAGATGGAGACTCAGCTGGAAGTTAAAGGGAAGAATGACAAGGAACTTTATGAATTGGAGCTGTAAGTTAACTCTTTGACAGAGAGAGCGAGATGGTGGTGGGGGACAGCCCCCAGTGAAATCAGAGGTGAGAGCACAAAGCAATACAGTAGGCAGACTCCGGTTTTTTTGGGGGGAGATGCTCGAGAATATCCGGGTGGACTCCTGAGGCTCGATCCCGCATTTGCGTATGCCGAGCCTCCTTCCTCATGACCTTTGTCCAGAGTGGAATGCCTCCCCGGCTCCCGGCACATGATCAGTGCATGCTCAGTCACGATATCAGTGCCTGCTCAGCCACGTGATCACTGACGGCACAGTCACGTGATCAGCGCCTCTCAGTCACGTGATCACCGTATGATAAACACGTGATCAGTGAACGACCAGCCACGTGATCACTGCATGCGCGGTCAGGTGGTCAGTTCCTGATCAGCCACCTGATCAGTGCGTGCATCAGTGTGCCAGTCACTGATCAGCGCCTGTCAGTCACTGATCACTGCCTGATAAACACGTGATCAGTGCACATGTGATCAGTGCCCGATCAGCCACGTCATCAGTGCATGCGCAGTCACGTCATCAGTGCATGATAGCCACGTGATCAGTGCATGCTCAGTCACGTGATCTGGACTTGATCAGCCACGTGATCAGTGCCTGCAGAGTCACGTGATCAGGGCCTGCTGAGCTGCGTGATTCCTGCCGGCTCATCTGCATGACAATTGCCAGCTGAGCTGCGTGATTCCTGTCGGCTCATCTGCTTGACAATTGCCAGCTGAGCTGCGTGATTCCTGCCTGGTCACGTGCTTGATTATTGCCAGTTGAGCAGCATGATTCGTCACTGCTGAGCTCCATGCTTATTGCCTGCTGATTGCGTGGTTCGTGTCTGCTCAGCTCTTTGAGTATTGCCTCCTGAGGTCCCTGTTCGGTCGCCACCTGCCGGGGACCAGCCCCAACTGATCCAGGGTATTCGAAGGAGAGATGGCCTAGGCGACTATTTATATGCTAATCAGAGATGTCAAGAATAATAGTATGAGGAGAGCTCAGTAGGAAAATTCGGTGGAGAAAAGAGACTGAGTAGCTTGGTTTACGCGGAAGACCAATCAAACTTCAAGACAAGAAGTTTGCACCACTTACGTAGGCCGCAGGCGCCCTCTCGAATAGCGAAAGGTGCCTCACCCTAGACACCTTCTCGAGTGGGTCTTAGCAGCCCAGGCATAATTAGTAAGCGTGGTGGGTTCCGCGCTCCAGATGGAGACTCAGCTGGAAGTTAAAGGGAAGAATGACAAGGAACTTTATGAATTGGAGCTGTAAGTTAACTCTTTGACAGAGAGAGCGAGATGGTGGTGGGGGACAGCCCCCAGTGAAATCAGAGGTGAGAGCACAAAGCAATACAGTAGGCAGACTCCGGTTTTTTTGGGGGGAGATGCTCGAGAATATCCGGGTGGACTCCTGAGGCTCGATCCCGCATTTGCGTATGCCGAGCCTCCTTCCTCATGACCTTTGTCCAGAGTGGAATGCCTCCCCGGCTCCCGGCACATGATCAGTGCATGCTCAGTCACGATATCAGTGCCTGCTCAGCCACGTGATCACTGACGGCACAGTCACGTGATCAGCGCCTCTCAGTCACGTGATCACCGTATGATAAACACGTGATCAGTGAACGACCAGCCACGTGATCACTGCATGCGCGGTCAGGTGGTCAGTTCCTGATCAGCCACCTGATCAGTGCGTGCACAGTCCCCTGATCAGCGCCTGTCAGTCACTGATCACTGCCTGATAAACACGTGATCAGTGCCCGAACAGCCACGTCATCAGTGCATGCGCAGTCACGTGATCAGTGCATGATAGCCACGTGATCAGTGCGTGCACAGTCCCATGATCAGCGCCTGTCAGTCACTGATCATTGCCTGATGAACACGTGATCAGTGCCCGATCAGCCACGTCATCTGTGCATGCGCAGTCACGTCATCAGTGCATGATAGCCACGTGATCAGTGCATGCTCAGTCACGTGATCTGGACTTGATCAGCCACGTGATCAGTGCCTGCAGAGTCACGTGATCAGGGCCTGCTGAGCTGCGTGATTCCTGCCGGCTCATCTGCATGACAATTGCCAGCTGAGCTGCGTGATTCCTGTCGGCTCATCTGCTTGACAATTGCCAGCTGAGCTGCGTGATTCCTGCCTGGTCACGTGCTTGATTATTGCCAGTTGAGCAGCATGATTCGTCACTGCTGAGCTCCATGCTTATTGCCTGCTGATTGCGTGGTTCGTGTCTGCTCAGCTCTTTGAGTATTGCCTCCTGAGGTCCCTGTTCGGTCGCCACCTGCCGGGGACCAGCCCCAACTGATCCAGGGTATTCGAAGGAGAGATGGCCTAGGCGACTATTTATATGCTAATCAGAGATGTCAAGAATAATAGTATGAGGAGAGCTCAGTAGGAAAATTCGGTGGAGAAAAGAGACTGAGTAGCTTGGTTTACGCGGAAGACCAATCAAACTTCAAGACAAGAAGTTTGCACCACTTACGTAGGCCGCAGGCGCCCTCTCGAATAGCGAAAGGTGCCTCACCCTAGACACCTTCTCGAGTGGGTCTTAGCAGCCCAGGCATAATTAGTAAGCGTGGTGGGTTCCGCGCTCCAGATGGAGACTCAGCTGGAAGTTAAAGGGAAGAATGACAAGGAACTTTATGAATTGGAGCTGTAAGTTAACTCTTTGACAGAGAGAGCGAGATGGTGGTGGGGGACAGCCCCCAGTGAAATCAGAGGTGAGAGCACAAAGCAATACAGTAGGCAGACTCCGGTTTTTTTGGGGGGAGATGCTCGAGAATATCCGGGTGGACTCCTGAGGCTCGATCCCGCATTTGCGTATGCCGAGCCTCCTTCCTCATGACCTTTGTCCAGAGTGGAATGCCTCCCCGGCTCCCGGCACATGATCAGTGCATGCTCAGTCACGATATCAGTGCCTGCTCAGCCACGTGATCACTGACGGCACAGTCACGTGATCAGCGCCTCTCAGTCACGTGATCACCGTATGATAAACACGTGATCAGTGAACGACCAGCCACGTGATCACTGCATGCGCGGTCAGGTGGTCAGTTCCTGATCAGCCACCTGATCAGTGCGTGCACAGTCCCCTGATCAGCGCCTGTCAGTCACTGATCACTGCCTGATAAACACGTGATCAGTGCCCGAACAGCCACGTCATCAGTGCATGCGCAGTCACGTGATCAGTGCATGATAGCCACGTGATCAGTGCGTGCACAGTCCCATGATCAGCGCCTGTCAGTCACTGATCATTGCCTGATAAACACGTGATCAGTGCATGATGAGCCATGTGATCAGTGCCCGATCAGCCACGTCATCAGTGCATGCGCAGTCACGTCATCAGTGCATGATAGCCACGTGATCAGTGCATGCTCAGTCACGTGATCTGGACTTGATCAGCCACGTGATCAGTGCCTGCAGAGTCACGTGATCAGGGCCTGCTGAGCTGCGTGATTCCTGCCGGCTCATCTGCATGACAATTGCCAGCTGAGCTGCGTGATTCCTGTCGGCTCATCTGCTTGACAATTGCCAGCTGAGCTGCGTGATTCCTGCCTGGTCACGTGCTTGATTATTGCCAGTTGAGCAGCATGATTCGTCACTGCTGAGCTCCATGCTTATTGCCTGCTGATTGCGTGGTTCGTGTCTGCTCAGCTCTTTGAGTATTGCCTCCTGAGGTCCCTGTTCGGTCGCCACCTGCCGGGGACCAGCCCCAACTGATCCAGGGTATTCGAAGGAGAGATGGCCTAGGCGACTATTTATATGCTAATCAGAGATGTCAAGAATAATAGTATGAGGAGAGCTCAGTAGGAAAATTCGGTGGAGAAAAGAGACTGAGTAGCTTGGTTTACGCGGAAGACCAATCAAACTTCAAGACAAGAAGTTTGCACCACTTACGTAGGCCGCAGGCGCCCTCTCGAATAGCGAAAGGTGCCTCACCCTAGACACCTTCTCGAGTGGGTCTTAGCAGCCCAGGCATAATTAGTAAGCGTGGTGGGTTCCGCGCTCCAGATGGAGACTCAGCTGGAAGTTAAAGGGAAGAATGACAAGGAACTTTATGAATTGGAGCTGTAAGTTAACTCTTTGACAGAGAGAGCGAGATGGTGGTGGGGGACAGCCCCCAGTGAAATCAGAGGTGAGAGCACAAAGCAATACAGTAGGCAGACTCCGGTTTTTTTGGGGGGAGATGCTCGAGAATATCCGGGTGGACTCCTGAGGCTCGATCCCGCATTTGCGTATGCCGAGCCTCCTTCCTCATGACCTTTGTCCAGAGTGGAATGCCTCCCCGGCTCCCGGCACATGATCAGTGCATGCTCAGTCACGATATCAGTGCCTGCTCAGCCACGTGATCACTGACGGCACAGTCACGTGATCAGCGCCTCTCAGTCACGTGATCACCGTATGATAAACACGTGATCAGTGAACGACCAGCCACGTGATCACTGCATGCGCGGTCAGGTGGTCAGTTCCTGATCAGCCACCTGATCAGTGCGTGCACAGTCCCACTGATCAGCCACGCCTGTCAGTCACTGATCACTGCCTGATGTGATCAGTGCCCGATCAGCCACGTCATCAGTGCATGCGCAGTCACGTCATCAGTGCATGATAGCCACGTGATCAGTGCATGCTCAGTCACGTGATCTGGACTTGATCAGCCACGTGATCAGTGCCTGCAGAGTCACGTGATCAGGGCCTGCTGAGCTGCGTGATTCCTGCCGGCTCATCTGCATGACAATTGCCAGCTGAGCTGCGTGATTCCTGTCGGCTCATCTGCTTGACAATTGCCAGCTGAGCTGCGTGATTCCTGCCTGGTCACGTGCTTGATTATTGCCAGTTGAGCAGCATGATTCGTCACTGCTGAGCTCCATGCTTATTGCCTGCTGATTGCGTGGTTCGTGTCTGCTCAGCTCTTTGAGTATTGCCTCCTGAGGTCCCTGTTCGGTCGCCACCTGCCGGGGACCAGCCCCAACTGATCCAGGGTATTCGAAGGAGAGATGGCCTAGGCGACTATTTATATGCTAATCAGAGATGTCAAGAATAATAGTATGAGGAGAGCTCAGTAGGAAAATTCGGTGGAGAAAAGAGACTGAGTAGCTTGGTTTACGCGGAAGACCAATCAAACTTCAAGACAAGAAGTTTGCACCACTTACGTAGGCCGCAGGCGCCCTCTCGAATAGCGAAAGGTGCCTCACCCTAGACACCTTCTCGAGTGGGTCTTAGCAGCCCAGGCATAATTAGTAAGCGTGGTGGGTTCCGCGCTCCAGATGGAGACTCAGCTGGAAGTTAAAGGGAAGAATGACAAGGAACTTTATGAATTGGAGCTGTAAGTTAACTCTTTGACAGAGAGAGCGAGATGGTGGTGGGGGACAGCCCCCAGTGAAATCAGAGGTGAGAGCACAAAGCAATACAGTAGGCAGACTCCGGTTTTTTGGGGGGAGATGCTCGAGAATATCCGGGTGGACTCCTGAGGCTCGATCCCGCATTTGCGTATGCCGAGCCTCCTTCCTCATGACCTTTGTCCAGAGTGGAATGCCTCCCCGGCTCCCGGCACATGATCAGTGCATGCTCAGTCACGATATCAGTGCCTGCTCAGCCACGTGATCACTGACGGCACAGTCACGTGATCAGCGCCTCTCAGTCACGTGATCACCGTATGATAAACACGTGATCAGTGAACGACCAGCCACGTGATCACTGCATGCGCGGTCAGGTGGTCAGTTCCTGATCAGCCACCTGATCAGTGCGTGCACAGTCCCCTGATCAGCGCCTGTCAGTCACTGATCACTGCCTGATAAACACGTGATCAGTGCCCGAACAGCCACGTCATCAGTGCATGCGCAGTCACGTGATCAGTGCATGATAGCCACGTGATCAGTGCGTGCACAGTCCCATGATCAGCGCCTGTCAGTCACTGATCATTGCCTGATAAACACGTGATCAGTGCATGATGAGCCATGTGATCAGTGCCCGATCAGCCACGTCATCAGTGCATGCGCAGTCACGTCATCAGTGCATGATAGCCACGTGATCAGTGCATGCTCAGTCACGTGATCTGGACTTGATCAGCCACGTGATCAGTGCCTGCAGAGTCACGTGATCAGGGCCTGCTGAGCTGCGTGATTCCTGCCGGCTCATCTGCATGACAATTGCCATCTGAGCTGCGTGATTCCTGTCGGCTCATCTGCTTGACAATTGCCAGCTGAGCTGCGTGATTCCTGCCTGGTCACGTGCTTGATTATTGCCAGTTGAGCAGCATGATTCGTCACTGCTGAGCTCCATGCTTATTGCCTGCTGATTGCGTGGTTCGTGTCTGCTCAGCTCTTTGAGTATTGCCTCCTGAGGTCCCTGTTCGGTCGCCACCTGCCGGGGACCAGCCCCAACTGATCCAGGGTATTCGAAGGAGAGATGGCCTAGGCGACTATTTATATGCTAATCAGAGATGTCAAGAATAATAGTATGAGGAGAGCTCAGTAGGAAAATTCGGTGGAGAAAAGAGACTGAGTAGCTTGGTTTACGCGGAAGACCAATCAAACTTCAAGACAAGAAGTTTGCACCACTTACGTAGGCCGCAGGCGCCCTCTCGAATAGCGAAAGGTGCCTCACCCTAGACACCTTCTCGAGTGGGTCTTAGCAGCCCAGGCATAATTAGTAAGCGTGGTGGGTTCCGCGCTCCAGATGGAGACTCAGCTGGAAGTTAAAGGGAAGAATGACAAGGAACTTTATGAATTGGAGCTGTAAGTTAACTCTTTGACAGAGAGAGCGAGATGGTGGTGGGGGACAGCCCCCAGTGAAATCAGAGGTGAGAGCACAAAGCAATACAGTAGGCAGACTCCGGTTTTTTTGGGGGGAGATGCTCGAGAATATCCGGGTGGACTCCTGAGGCTCGATCCCGCATTTGCGTATGCCGAGCCTCCTTCCTCATGACCTTTGTCCAGAGTGGAATGCCTCCCCGGCTCCCGGCACATGATCAGTGCATGCTCAGTCACGATATCAGTGCCTGCTCAGCCACGTGATCACTGACGGCACAGTCACGTGATCAGCGCCTCTCAGTCACGTGATCACCGTATGATAAACACGTGATCAGTGAACGACCAGCCACGTGATCACTGCATGCGCGGTCAGGTGGTCAGTTCCTGATCAGCCACCTGATCAGTGCGTGCACAGTCCCCTGATCAGCGCCTGTCAGTCACTGATCACTGCCTGATAAACACGTGATCAGTGCCCGAACAGCCACGTCATCAGTGCATGCGCAGTCACGTGATCAGTGCATGATAGCCACGTGATCAGTGCGTGCACAGTCCCATGATCAGCGCCTGTCAGTCACTGATCATTGCCTGATAAACACGTGATCAGTGCATGATGAGCCATGTGATCAGTGCCCGATCAGCCACGTCATCAGTGCATGCGCAGTCACGTCATCAGTGCATGATAGCCACGTGATCAGTGCATGCTCAGTCACGTGATCTGGACTTGATCAGCCACGTGATCAGTGCCTGCAGAGTCACGTGATCAGGGCCTGCTGAGCTGCGTGATTCCTGCCGGCTCATCTGCATGACAATTGCCAGCTGAGCTGCGTGATTCCTGTCGGCTCATCTGCTTGACAATTGCCAGCTGAGCTGCGTGATTCCTGCCTGGTCACGTGCTTGATTATTGCCAGTTGAGCAGCATGATTCGTCACTGCTGAGCTCCATGCTTATTGCCTGCTGATTGCGTGGTTCGTGTCTGCTCAGCTCTTTGAGTATTGCCTCCTGAGGTCCCTGTTCGGTCGCCACCTGCCGGGGACCAGCCCCAACTGATCCAGGGTATTCGAAGGAGAGATGGCCTAGGCGACTATTTATATGCTAATCAGAGATGTCAAGAATAATAGTATGAGGAGAGCTCAGTAGGAAAATTCGGTGGAGAAAAGAGACTGAGTAGCTTGGTTTACGCGGAAGACCAATCAAACTTCAAGACAAGAAGTTTGCACCACTTACGTAGGCCGCAGGCGCCCTCTCGAATAGCGAAAGGTGCCTCACCCTAGACACCTTCTCGAGTGGGTCTTAGCAGCCCAGGCATAATTAGTAAGCGTGGTGGGTTCCGCGCTCCAGATGGAGACTCAGCTGGAAGTTAAAGGGAAGAATGACAAGGAACTTTATGAATTGGAGCTGTAAGTTAACTCTTTGACAGAGAGAGCGAGATGGTGGTGGGGGACAGCCCCCAGTGAAATCAGAGGTGAGAGCACAAAGCAATACAGTAGGCAGACTCCGGTTTTTTTGGGGGGAGATGCTCGAGAATATCCGGGTGGACTCCTGAGGCTCGATCCCGCATTTGCGTATGCCGAGCCTCCTTCCTCATGACCTTTGTCCAGAGTGGAATGCCTCCCCGGCTCCCGGCACATGATCAGTGCATGCTCAGTCACGATATCAGTGCCTGCTCAGCCACGTGATCACTGACGGCACAGTCACGTGATCAGCGCCTCTCAGTCACGTGATCACCGTATGATAAACACGTGATCAGTGAACGACCAGCCACGTGATCACTGCATGCGCGGTCAGGTGGTCAGTTCCTGATCAGCCACCTGATCAGTGCGTGTCATCAGTGTGCCCACGTGATCAGTGCAGCCACGATCCGTGTCAGTCACTGATCATCATTGCCTGATAAACACGTGATCAGTGCCCATGTGATCAGTGCCCGATCAGCCACGTCATCAGTGCATGCGCAGTCACGTCATCAGTGCATGATAGCCACGTGATCAGTGCATGCTCAGTCACGTGATCTGGACTTGATCAGCCACGTGATCAGTGCCTGCAGAGTCACGTGATCAGGGCCTGCTGAGCTGCGTGATTCCTGCCGGCTCATCTGCATGACAATTGCCAGCTGAGCTGCGTGATTCCTGTCGGCTCATCTGCTTGACAATTGCCAGCTGAGCTGCGTGATTCCTGCCTGGTCACGTGCTTGATTATTGCCAGTTGAGCAGCATGATTCGTCACTGCTGAGCTCCATGCTTATTGCCTGCTGATTGCGTGGTTCGTGTCTGCTCAGCTCTTTGAGTATTGCCTCCTGAGGTCCCTGTTCGGTCGCCACCTGCCGGGGACCAGCCCCAACTGATCCAGGGTATTCGAAGGAGAGATGGCCTAGGCGACTATTTATATGCTAATCAGAGATGTCAAGAATAATAGTATGAGGAGAGCTCAGTAGGAAAATTCGGTGGAGAAAAGAGACTGAGTAGCTTGGTTTACGCGGAAGACCAATCAAACTTCAAGACAAGAAGTTTGCACCACTTACGTAGGCCGCAGGCGCCCTCTCGAATAGCGAAAGGTGCCTCACCCTAGACACCTTCTCGAGTGGGTCTTAGCAGCCCAGGCATAATTAGTAAGCGTGGTGGGTTCCGCGCTCCAGATGGAGACTCAGCTGGAAGTTAAAGGGAAGAATGACAAGGAACTTTATGAATTGGAGCTGTAAGTTAACTCTTTGACAGAGAGAGCGAGATGGTGGTGGGGGACAGCCCCCAGTGAAATCAGAGGTGAGAGCACAAAGCAATACAGTAGGCAGACTCCGGTTTTTTTGGGGGGAGATGCTCGAGAATATCCGGGTGGACTCCTGAGGCTCGATCCCGCATTTGCGTATGCCGAGCCTCCTTCCTCATGACCTTTGTCCAGAGTGGAATGCCTCCCCGGCTCCCGGCACATGATCAGTGCATGCTCAGTCACGATATCAGTGCCTGCTCAGCCACGTGATCACTGACGGCACAGTCACGTGATCAGCGCCTCTCAGTCACGTGATCACCGTATGATAAACACGTGATCAGTGAACGACCAGCCACGTGATCACTGCATGCGCGGTCAGGTGGTCAGTTCCTGATCAGCCACCTGATCAGTGCGTGCACAGTCCCCTGATCAGCGCCTGTCAGTCACTGATCACTGCCTGATAAACGTGATCAGTGTCATCAGTGCATGCCACATGATCATCAGTGATCATGCGATCAGTCACGTGATCAGTGCATGATAGCGTCATCAGTGCATGATAGCCACGTGATCAGTGCATGCTCAGTCACGTGATCTGGACTTGATCAGCCACGTGATCAGTGCCTGCAGAGTCACGTGATCAGGGCCTGCTGAGCTGCGTGATTCCTGCCGGCTCATCTGCATGACAATTGCCAGCTGAGCTGCGTGATTCCTGTCGGCTCATCTGCTTGACAATTGCCAGCTGAGCTGCGTGATTCCTGCCTGGTCACGTGCTTGATTATTGCCAGTTGAGCAGCATGATTCGTCACTGCTGAGCTCCATGCTTATTGCCTGCTGATTGCGTGGTTCGTGTCTGCTCAGCTCTTTGAGTATTGCCTCCTGAGGTCCCTGTTCGGTCGCCACCTGCCGGGGACCAGCCCCAACTGATCCAGGGTATTCGAAGGAGAGATGGCCTAGGCGACTATTTATATGCTAATCAGAGATGTCAAGAATAATAGTATGAGGAGAGCTCAGTAGGAAAATTCGGTGGAGAAAAGAGACTGAGTAGCTTGGTTTACGCGGAAGACCAATCAAACTTCAAGACAAGAAGTTTGCACCACTTACGTAGGCCGCAGGCGCCCTCTCGAATAGCGAAAGGTGCCTCACCCTAGACACCTTCTCGAGTGGGTCTTAGCAGCCCAGGCATAATTAGTAAGCGTGGTGGGTTCCGCGCTCCAGATGGAGACTCAGCTGGAAGTTAAAGGGAAGAATGACAAGGAACTTTATGAATTGGAGCTGTAAGTTAACTCTTTGACAGAGAGAGCGAGATGGTGGTGGGGGACAGCCCCCAGTGAAATCAGAGGTGAGAGCACAAAGCAATACAGTAGGCAGACTCCGGTTTTTTTGGGGGGAGATGCTCGAGAATATCCGGGTGGACTCCTGAGGCTCGATCCCGCATTTGCGTATGCCGAGCCTCCTTCCTCATGACCTTTGTCCAGAGTGGAATGCCTCCCCGGCTCCCGGCACATGATCAGTGCATGCTCAGTCACGATATCAGTGCCTGCTCAGCCACGTGATCACTGACGGCACAGTCACGTGATCAGCGCCTCTCAGTCACGTGATCACCGTATGATAAACACGTGATCAGTGAACGACCAGCCACGTGATCACTGCATGCGCGGTCAGGTGGTCAGTTCCTGATCAGCCACCTGATCAGTGCGTGCACAGTCCCCTGATCAGCGCCTGTCAGTCACTGATCACTGCCTGATAAACACGTGATCAGTGCCCGAACAGCCACGTCATCAGTGCATGCGCAGTCACGTGATCAGTGCATGATAGCCACGTGATCAGTGCGTGCACAGTCCCATGATCAGCGCCTGTCAGTCACTGATCATTGCCTGATAAACACGTGATCAGTGCATGATGAGCCATGTGATCAGTGCCCGATCAGCCACGTCATCAGTGCATGCGCAGTCACGTCATCAGTGCATGATAGCCACGTGATCAGTGCATGCTCAGTCACGTGATCTGGACTTGATCAGCCACGTGATCAGTGCCTGCAGAGTCACGTGATCAGGGCCTGCTGAGCTGCGTGATTCCTGCCGGCTCATCTGCATGACAATTGCCAGCTGAGCTGCGTGATTCCTGTCGGCTCATCTGCTTGACAATTGCCAGCTGAGCTGCGTGATTCCTGCCTGGTCACGTGCTTGATTATTGCCAGTTGAGCAGCATGATTCGTCACTGCTGAGCTCCATGCTTATTGCCTGCTGATTGCGTGGTTCGTGTCTGCTCAGCTCTTTGAGTATTGCCTCCTGAGGTCCCTGTTCGGTCGCCACCTGCCGGGGACCAGCCCCAACTGATCCAGGGTATTCGAAGGAGAGATGGCCTAGGCGACTATTTATATGCTAATCAGAGATGTCAAGAATAATAGTATGAGGAGAGCTCAGTAGGAAAATTCGGTGGAGAAAAGAGACTGAGTAGCTTGGTTTACGCGGAAGACCAATCAAACTTCAAGACAAGAAGTTTGCACCACTTACGTAGGCCGCAGGCGCCCTCTCGAATAGCGAAAGGTGCCTCACCCTAGACACCTTCTCGAGTGGGTCTTAGCAGCCCAGGCATAATTAGTAAGCGTGGTGGGTTCCGCGCTCCAGATGGAGACTCAGCTGGAAGTTAAAGGGAAGAATGACAAGGAACTTTATGAATTGGAGCTGTAAGTTAACTCTTTGACAGAGAGAGCGAGATGGTGGTGGGGGACAGCCCCCAGTGAAATCAGAGGTGAGAGCACAAAGCAATACAGTAGGCAGACTCCGGTTTTTTTGGGGGGAGATGCTCGAGAATATCCGGGTGGACTCCTGAGGCTCGATCCCGCATTTGCGTATGCCGAGCCTCCTTCCTCATGACCTTTGTCCAGAGTGGAATGCCTCCCCGGCTCCCGGCACATGATCAGTGCATGCTCAGTCACGATATCAGTGCCTGCTCAGCCACGTGATCACTGACGGCACAGTCACGTGATCAGCGCCTCTCAGTCACGTGATCACCGTATGATAAACACGTGATCAGTGAACGACCAGCCACGTGATCACTGCATGCGCGGTCAGGTGGTCAGTTCCTGATCAGCCACCTGATCAGTGCGTGCACAGTCCCCTGATCAGCGCCTGTCAGTCACTGATCACTGCCTGATAAACACGTGATCAGTGCCCGAACAGCCACGTCATCAGTGCATGCGCAGTCACGTGATCAGTGCATGATAGCCACGTGATCAGTGCGTGCACAGTCCCATGATCAGCGCCTGTCAGTCACTGATCATTGCCTGATAAACACGTGATCAGTGCATGATGAGCCATGTGATCAGTGCCCGATCAGCCACGTCATCAGTGCATGCGCAGTCACGTCATCAGTGCATGATAGCCACGTGATCAGTGCATGCTCAGTCACGTGATCTGGACTTGATCAGCCACGTGATCAGTGCCTGCAGAGTCACGTGATCAGGGCCTGCTGAGCTGCGTGATTCCTGCCGGCTCATCTGCATGACAATTGCCATCTGAGCTGCGTGATTCCTGTCGGCTCATCTGCTTGACAATTGCCAGCTGAGCTGCGTGATTCCTGCCTGGTCACGTGCTTGATTATTGCCAGTTGAGCAGCATGATTCGTCACTGCTGAGCTCCATGCTTATTGCCTGCTGATTGCGTGGTTCGTGTCTGCTCAGCTCTTTGAGTATTGCCTCCTGAGGTCCCTGTTCGGTCGCCACCTGCCGGGGACCAGCCCCAACTGATCCAGGGTATTCGAAGGAGAGATGGCCTAGGCGACTATTTATATGCTAATCAGAGATGTCAAGAATAATAGTATGAGGAGAGCTCAGTAGGAAAATTCGGTGGAGAAAAGAGACTGAGTAGCTTGGTTTACGCGGAAGACCAATCAAACTTCAAGACAAGAAGTTTGCACCACTTACGTAGGCCGCAGGCGCCCTCTCGAATAGCGAAAGGTGCCTCACCCTAGACACCTTCTCGAGTGGGTCTTAGCAGCCCAGGCATAATTAGTAAGCGTGGTGGGTTCCGCGCTCCAGATGGAGACTCAGCTGGAAGTTAAAGGGAAGAATGACAAGGAACTTTATGAATTGGAGCTGTAAGTTAACTCTTTGACAGAGAGAGCGAGATGGTGGTGGGGGACAGCCCCCAGTGAAATCAGAGGTGAGAGCACAAAGCAATACAGTAGGCAGACTCCGGTTTTTTTGGGGGGAGATGCTCGAGAATATCCGGGTGGACTCCTGAGGCTCGATCCCGCATTTGCGTATGCCGAGCCTCCTTCCTCATGACCTTTGTCCAGAGTGGAATGCCTCCCCGGCTCCCGGCACATGATCAGTGCATGCTCAGTCACGATATCAGTGCCTGCTCAGCCACGTGATCACTGACGGCACAGTCACGTGATCAGCGCCTCTCAGTCACGTGATCACCGTATGATAAACACGTGATCAGTGAACGACCAGCCACGTGATCACTGCATGCGCGGTCAGGTGGTCAGTTCCTGATCAGCCACCTGATCAGTGCGTGCACAGTCCCCTGATCAGCGCCTGTCAGTCACTGATCACTGCCTGATAAACACGTGATCAGTGCCCGAACAGCCACGTCATCAGTGCATGCGCAGTCACGTGATCAGTGCATGATAGCCACGTGATCAGTGCGTGCACAGTCCCATGATCAGCGCCTGTCAGTCACTGATCATTGCCTGATAAACACGTGATCAGTGCATGATGAGCCATGTGATCAGTGCCCGATCAGCCACGTCATCAGTGCATGCGCAGTCACGTCATCAGTGCATGATAGCCACGTGATCAGTGCATGCTCAGTCACGTGATCTGGACTTGATCAGCCACGTGATCAGTGCCTGCAGAGTCACGTGATCAGGGCCTGCTGAGCTGCGTGATTCCTGCCGGCTCATCTGCATGACAATTGCCAGCTGAGCTGCGTGATTCCTGTCGGCTCATCTGCTTGACAATTGCCAGCTGAGCTGCGTGATTCCTGCCTGGTCACGTGCTTGATTATTGCCAGTTGAGCAGCATGATTCGTCACTGCTGAGCTCCATGCTTATTGCCTGCTGATTGCGTGGTTCGTGTCTGCTCAGCTCTTTGAGTATTGCCTCCTGAGGTCCCTGTTCGGTCGCCACCTGCCGGGGACCAGCCCCAACTGATCCAGGGTATTCGAAGGAGAGATGGCCTAGGCGACTATTTATATGCTAATCAGAGATGTCAAGAATAATAGTATGAGGAGAGCTCAGTAGGAAAATTCGGTGGAGAAAAGAGACTGAGTAGCTTGGTTTACGCGGAAGACCAATCAAACTTCAAGACAAGAAGTTTGCACCACTTACGTAGGCCGCAGGCGCCCTCTCGAATAGCGAAAGGTGCCTCACCCTAGACACCTTCTCGAGTGGGTCTTAGCAGCCCAGGCATAATTAGTAAGCGTGGTGGGTTCCGCGCTCCAGATGGAGACTCAGCTGGAAGTTAAAGGGAAGAATGACAAGGAACTTTATGAATTGGAGCTGTAAGTTAACTCTTTGACAGAGAGAGCGAGATGGTGGTGGGGGACAGCCCCCAGTGAAATCAGAGGTGAGAGCACAAAGCAATACAGTAGGCAGACTCCGGTTTTTTGGGGGGAGATGCTCGAGAATATCCGGGTGGACTCCTGAGGCTCGATCCCGCATTTGCGTATGCCGAGCCTCCTTCCTCATGACCTTTGTCCAGAGTGGAATGCCTCCCCGGCTCCCGGCACATGATCAGTGCATGCTCAGTCACGATATCAGTGCCTGCTCAGCCACGTGATCACTGACGGCACAGTCACGTGATCAGCGCCTCTCAGTCACGTGATCACCGTATGATAAACACGTGATCAGTGAACGACCAGCCACGTGATCACTGCATGCGCGGTCAGGTGGTCAGTTCCTGATCAGCCACCTGATCAGTGCGTGCACAGTCCCCTGATCAGCGCCTGTCAGTCACTGATCACTGCCTGATAAACACGTGATCAGTGCCCGAACAGCCACGTCATCAGTGCATGCGCAGTCACGTGATCAGTGCATGATAGCCACGTGATCAGTGCGTGCACAGTCCCATGATCAGCGCCTGTCAGTCACTGATCATTGCCTGATAAACACGTGATCAGTGCATGATGAGCCATGTGATCAGTGCCCGATCAGCCACGTCATCAGTGCATGCGCAGTCACGTCATCAGTGCATGATAGCCACGTGATCAGTGCATGCTCAGTCACGTGATCTGGACTTGATCAGCCACGTGATCAGTGCCTGCAGAGTCACGTGATCAGGGCCTGCTGAGCTGCGTGATTCCTGCCGGCTCATCTGCATGACAATTGCCAGCTGAGCTGCGTGATTCCTGTCGGCTCATCTGCTTGACAATTGCCAGCTGAGCTGCGTGATTCCTGCCTGGTCACGTGCTTGATTATTGCCAGTTGAGCAGCATGATTCGTCACTGCTGAGCTCCATGCTTATTGCCTGCTGATTGCGTGGTTCGTGTCTGCTCAGCTCTTTGAGTATTGCCTCCTGAGGTCCCTGTTCGGTCGCCACCTGCCGGGGACCAGCCCCAACTGATCCAGGGTATTCGAAGGAGAGATGGCCTAGGCGACTATTTATATGCTAATCAGAGATGTCAAGAATAATAGTATGAGGAGAGCTCAGTAGGAAAATTCGGTGGAGAAAAGAGACTGAGTAGCTTGGTTTACGCGGAAGACCAATCAAACTTCAAGACAAGAAGTTTGCACCACTTACGTAGGCCGCAGGCGCCCTCTCGAATAGCGAAAGGTGCCTCACCCTAGACACCTTCTCGAGTGGGTCTTAGCAGCCCAGGCATAATTAGTAAGCGTGGTGGGTTCCGCGCTCCAGATGGAGACTCAGCTGGAAGTTAAAGGGAAGAATGACAAGGAACTTTATGAATTGGAGCTGTAAGTTAACTCTTTGACAGAGAGAGCGAGATGGTGGTGGGGGACAGCCCCCAGTGAAATCAGAGGTGAGAGCACAAAGCAATACAGTAGGCAGACTCCGGTTTTTTTGGGGGGAGATGCTCGAGAATATCCGGGTGGACTCCTGAGGCTCGATCCCGCATTTGCGTATGCCGAGCCTCCTTCCTCATGACCTTTGTCCAGAGTGGAATGCCTCCCCGGCTCCCGGCACATGATCAGTGCATGCTCAGTCACGATATCAGTGCCTGCTCAGCCACGTGATCACTGACGGCACAGTCACGTGATCAGCGCCTCTCAGTCACGTGATCACCGTATGATAAACACGTGATCAGTGAACGACCAGCCACGTGATCACTGCATGCGCGGTCAGGTGGTCAGTTCCTGATCAGCCACCTGATCAGCGTGCACAGTCCCCTGATCAGCAGTCACTGTCATGATCACGTGATCATCAGTCCCATGCCTGTCAGTCACTGATCACCACGTGATCAGTCAGCCATCAGTGCCCGATCAGCCACGTCATCAGTGCATGCGCAGTCACGTCATCAGTGCATGATAGCCACGTGATCAGTGCATGCTCAGTCACGTGATCTGGACTTGATCAGCCACGTGATCAGTGCCTGCAGAGTCACGTGATCAGGGCCTGCTGAGCTGCGTGATTCCTGCCGGCTCATCTGCATGACAATTGCCAGCTGAGCTGCGTGATTCCTGTCGGCTCATCTGCTTGACAATTGCCAGCTGAGCTGCGTGATTCCTGCCTGGTCACGTGCTTGATTATTGCCAGTTGAGCAGCATGATTCGTCACTGCTGAGCTCCATGCTTATTGCCTGCTGATTGCGTGGTTCGTGTCTGCTCAGCTCTTTGAGTATTGCCTCCTGAGGTCCCTGTTCGGTCGCCACCTGCCGGGGACCAGCCCCAACTGATCCAGGGTATTCGAAGGAGAGATGGCCTAGGCGACTATTTATATGCTAATCAGAGATGTCAAGAATAATAGTATGAGGAGAGCTCAGTAGGAAAATTCGGTGGAGAAAAGAGACTGAGTAGCTTGGTTTACGCGGAAGACCAATCAAACTTCAAGACAAGAAGTTTGCACCACTTACGTAGGCCGCAGGCGCCCTCTCGAATAGCGAAAGGTGCCTCACCCTAGACACCTTCTCGAGTGGGTCTTAGCAGCCCAGGCATAATTAGTAAGCGTGGTGGGTTCCGCGCTCCAGATGGAGACTCAGCTGGAAGTTAAAGGGAAGAATGACAAGGAACTTTATGAATTGGAGCTGTAAGTTAACTCTTTGACAGAGAGAGCGAGATGGTGGTGGGGGACAGCCCCCAGTGAAATCAGAGGTGAGAGCACAAAGCAATACAGTAGGCAGACTCCGGTTTTTTTGGGGGGAGATGCTCGAGAATATCCGGGTGGACTCCTGAGGCTCGATCCCGCATTTGCGTATGCCGAGCCTCCTTCCTCATGACCTTTGTCCAGAGTGGAATGCCTCCCCGGCTCCCGGCACATGATCAGTGCATGCTCAGTCACGATATCAGTGCCTGCTCAGCCACGTGATCACTGACGGCACAGTCACGTGATCAGCGCCTCTCAGTCACGTGATCACCGTATGATAAACACGTGATCAGTGAACGACCAGCCACGTGATCACTGCATGCGCGGTCAGGTGGTCAGTTCCTGATCAGCCACCTGATCAGTGCGTGCACAGTCCCCTGATCAGCGCCTGTCAGTCACTGATCACTGCCTGATAAACACGTGATCAGTGCCCGAACAGCCACGTCATCAGTGCATGCGCAGTCACGTGATCAGTGCATGATAGCCACGTGATCAGTGCGTGCACAGTCCCATGATCAGCGCCTGTCAGTCACTGATCATTGCCTGATAAACACGTGATCAGTGCATGATGAGCCATGTGATCAGTGCCCGATCAGCCACGTCATCAGTGCATGCGCAGTCACGTCATCAGTGCATGATAGCCACGTGATCAGTGCATGCTCAGTCACGTGATCTGGACTTGATCAGCCACGTGATCAGTGCCTGCAGAGTCACGTGATCAGGGCCTGCTGAGCTGCGTGATTCCTGCCGGCTCATCTGCATGACAATTGCCATCTGAGCTGCGTGATTCCTGTCGGCTCATCTGCTTGACAATTGCCAGCTGAGCTGCGTGATTCCTGCCTGGTCACGTGCTTGATTATTGCCAGTTGAGCAGCATGATTCGTCACTGCTGAGCTCCATGCTTATTGCCTGCTGATTGCGTGGTTCGTGTCTGCTCAGCTCTTTGAGTATTGCCTCCTGAGGTCCCTGTTCGGTCGCCACCTGCCGGGGACCAGCCCCAACTGATCCAGGGTATTCGAAGGAGAGATGGCCTAGGCGACTATTTATATGCTAATCAGAGATGTCAAGAATAATAGTATGAGGAGAGCTCAGTAGGAAAATTCGGTGGAGAAAAGAGACTGAGTAGCTTGGTTTACGCGGAAGACCAATCAAACTTCAAGACAAGAAGTTTGCACCACTTACGTAGGCCGCAGGCGCCCTCTCGAATAGCGAAAGGTGCCTCACCCTAGACACCTTCTCGAGTGGGTCTTAGCAGCCCAGGCATAATTAGTAAGCGTGGTGGGTTCCGCGCTCCAGATGGAGACTCAGCTGGAAGTTAAAGGGAAGAATGACAAGGAACTTTATGAATTGGAGCTGTAAGTTAACTCTTTGACAGAGAGAGCGAGATGGTGGTGGGGGACAGCCCCCAGTGAAATCAGAGGTGAGAGCACAAAGCAATACAGTAGGCAGACTCCGGTTTTTTTGGGGGGAGATGCTCGAGAATATCCGGGTGGACTCCTGAGGCTCGATCCCGCATTTGCGTATGCCGAGCCTCCTTCCTCATGACCTTTGTCCAGAGTGGAATGCCTCCCCGGCTCCCGGCACATGATCAGTGCATGCTCAGTCACGATATCAGTGCCTGCTCAGCCACGTGATCACTGACGGCACAGTCACGTGATCAGCGCCTCTCAGTCACGTGATCACCGTATGATAAACACGTGATCAGTGAACGACCAGCCACGTGATCACTGCATGCGCGGTCAGGTGGTCAGTTCCTGATCAGCCACCTGATCAGTGCGTGCACAGTCCCCTGATCAGCGCCTGTCAGTCACTGATCACTGCCTGATAAACACGTGATCAGTGCCCGAACAGCCACGTCATCAGTGCATGCGCAGTCACGTGATCAGTGCATGATAGCCACGTGATCAGTGCGTGCACAGTCCCATGATCAGCGCCTGTCAGTCACTGATCATTGCCTGATAAACACGTGATCAGTGCATGATGAGCCATGTGATCAGTGCCCGATCAGCCACGTCATCAGTGCATGCGCAGTCACGTCATCAGTGCATGATAGCCACGTGATCAGTGCATGCTCAGTCACGTGATCTGGACTTGATCAGCCACGTGATCAGTGCCTGCAGAGTCACGTGATCAGGGCCTGCTGAGCTGCGTGATTCCTGCCGGCTCATCTGCATGACAATTGCCAGCTGAGCTGCGTGATTCCTGTCGGCTCATCTGCTTGACAATTGCCAGCTGAGCTGCGTGATTCCTGCCTGGTCACGTGCTTGATTATTGCCAGTTGAGCAGCATGATTCGTCACTGCTGAGCTCCATGCTTATTGCCTGCTGATTGCGTGGTTCGTGTCTGCTCAGCTCTTTGAGTATTGCCTCCTGAGGTCCCTGTTCGGTCGCCACCTGCCGGGGACCAGCCCCAACTGATCCAGGGTATTCGAAGGAGAGATGGCCTAGGCGACTATTTATATGCTAATCAGAGATGTCAAGAATAATAGTATGAGGAGAGCTCAGTAGGAAAATTCGGTGGAGAAAAGAGACTGAGTAGCTTGGTTTACGCGGAAGACCAATCAAACTTCAAGACAAGAAGTTTGCACCACTTACGTAGGCCGCAGGCGCCCTCTCGAATAGCGAAAGGTGCCTCACCCTAGACACCTTCTCGAGTGGGTCTTAGCAGCCCAGGCATAATTAGTAAGCGTGGTGGGTTCCGCGCTCCAGATGGAGACTCAGCTGGAAGTTAAAGGGAAGAATGACAAGGAACTTTATGAATTGGAGCTGTAAGTTAACTCTTTGACAGAGAGAGCGAGATGGTGGTGGGGGACAGCCCCCAGTGAAATCAGAGGTGAGAGCACAAAGCAATACAGTAGGCAGACTCCGGTTTTTTTGGGGGGAGATGCTCGAGAATATCCGGGTGGACTCCTGAGGCTCGATCCCGCATTTGCGTATGCCGAGCCTCCTTCCTCATGACCTTTGTCCAGAGTGGAATGCCTCCCCGGCTCCCGGCACATGATCAGTGCATGCTCAGTCACGATATCAGTGCCTGCTCAGCCACGTGATCACTGACGGCACAGTCACGTGATCAGCGCCTCTCAGTCACGTGATCACCGTATGATAAACACGTGATCAGTGAACGACCAGCCACGTGATCACTGCATGCGCGGTCAGGTGGTCAGTTCCTGATCAGCCACCTGATCAGTGCGTGCACAGTCCCCTGATCAGCGCCTGTCAGTCACTGATCACTGCCTGATAAACACGTGATCAGTGCCCGAACAGCCACGTCATCAGTGCATGCGCAGTCACGTGATCAGTGCATGATAGCCACGTGATCAGTGCGTGCACAGTCCCATGATCAGCGCCTGTCAGTCACTGATCATTGCCTGATAAACACGTGATCAGTGCATGATGAGCCATGTGATCAGTGCCCGATCAGCCACGTCATCAGTGCATGCGCAGTCACGTCATCAGTGCATGATAGCCACGTGATCAGTGCATGCTCAGTCACGTGATCTGGACTTGATCAGCCACGTGATCAGTGCCTGCAGAGTCACGTGATCAGGGCCTGCTGAGCTGCGTGATTCCTGCCGGCTCATCTGCATGACAATTGCCAGCTGAGCTGCGTGATTCCTGTCGGCTCATCTGCTTGACAATTGCCAGCTGAGCTGCGTGATTCCTGCCTGGTCACGTGCTTGATTATTGCCAGTTGAGCAGCATGATTCGTCACTGCTGAGCTCCATGCTTATTGCCTGCTGATTGCGTGGTTCGTGTCTGCTCAGCTCTTTGAGTATTGCCTCCTGAGGTCCCTGTTCGGTCGCCACCTGCCGGGGACCAGCCCCAACTGATCCAGGGTATTCGAAGGAGAGATGGCCTAGGCGACTATTTATATGCTAATCAGAGATGTCAAGAATAATAGTATGAGGAGAGCTCAGTAGGAAAATTCGGTGGAGAAAAGAGACTGAGTAGCTTGGTTTACGCGGAAGACCAATCAAACTTCAAGACAAGAAGTTTGCACCACTTACGTAGGCCGCAGGCGCCCTCTCGAATAGCGAAAGGTGCCTCACCCTAGACACCTTCTCGAGTGGGTCTTAGCAGCCCAGGCATAATTAGTAAGCGTGGTGGGTTCCGCGCTCCAGATGGAGACTCAGCTGGAAGTTAAAGGGAAGAATGACAAGGAACTTTATGAATTGGAGCTGTAAGTTAACTCTTTGACAGAGAGAGCGAGATGGTGGTGGGGGACAGCCCCCAGTGAAATCAGAGGTGAGAGCACAAAGCAATACAGTAGGCAGACTCCGGTTTTTTTGGGGGGAGATGCTCGAGAATATCCGGGTGGACTCCTGAGGCTCGATCCCGCATTTGCGTATGCCGAGCCTCCTTCCTCATGACCTTTGTCCAGAGTGGAATGCCTCCCCGGCTCCCGGCACATGATCAGTGCATGCTCAGTCACGATATCAGTGCCTGCTCAGCCACGTGATCACTGACGGCACAGTCACGTGATCAGCGCCTCTCAGTCACGTGATCACCGTATGATAAACACGTGATCAGTGAACGACCAGCCACGTGATCACTGCATGCGTCAGGTGGTCAGTTCCTGTCAGCCACCTGATCAGTGCACAGTCCTGATCAGCCACCTGATAAACACGTGATCAGTGTCATCAGTGCATGCGCAGTCACGTGATCAGTGCAGCCACGTGATCAGTGCGTGTCCCATGATCAGCGCCTGTCAGTCACTGATCATTGCCTGATAAACACGTGATCAGTGCATGATGAGCCATGTGATCAGTGCCCGATCAGCCACGTCATCAGTGCATGCGCAGTCACGTCATCAGTGCATGATAGCCACGTGATCAGTGCATGCTCAGTCACGTGATCTGGACTTGATCAGCCACGTGATCAGTGCCTGCAGAGTCACGTGATCAGGGCCTGCTGAGCTGCGTGATTCCTGCCGGCTCATCTGCATGACAATTGCCATCTGAGCTGCGTGATTCCTGTCGGCTCATCTGCTTGACAATTGCCAGCTGAGCTGCGTGATTCCTGCCTGGTCACGTGCTTGATTATTGCCAGTTGAGCAGCATGATTCGTCACTGCTGAGCTCCATGCTTATTGCCTGCTGATTGCGTGGTTCGTGTCTGCTCAGCTCTTTGAGTATTGCCTCCTGAGGTCCCTGTTCGGTCGCCACCTGCCGGGGACCAGCCCCAACTGATCCAGGGTATTCGAAGGAGAGATGGCCTAGGCGACTATTTATATGCTAATCAGAGATGTCAAGAATAATAGTATGAGGAGAGCTCAGTAGGAAAATTCGGTGGAGAAAAGAGACTGAGTAGCTTGGTTTACGCGGAAGACCAATCAAACTTCAAGACAAGAAGTTTGCACCACTTACGTAGGCCGCAGGCGCCCTCTCGAATAGCGAAAGGTGCCTCACCCTAGACACCTTCTCGAGTGGGTCTTAGCAGCCCAGGCATAATTAGTAAGCGTGGTGGGTTCCGCGCTCCAGATGGAGACTCAGCTGGAAGTTAAAGGGAAGAATGACAAGGAACTTTATGAATTGGAGCTGTAAGTTAACTCTTTGACAGAGAGAGCGAGATGGTGGTGGGGGACAGCCCCCAGTGAAATCAGAGGTGAGAGCACAAAGCAATACAGTAGGCAGACTCCGGTTTTTTTGGGGGGAGATGCTCGAGAATATCCGGGTGGACTCCTGAGGCTCGATCCCGCATTTGCGTATGCCGAGCCTCCTTCCTCATGACCTTTGTCCAGAGTGGAATGCCTCCCCGGCTCCCGGCACATGATCAGTGCATGCTCAGTCACGATATCAGTGCCTGCTCAGCCACGTGATCACTGACGGCACAGTCACGTGATCAGCGCCTCTCAGTCACGTGATCACCGTATGATAAACACGTGATCAGTGAACGACCAGCCACGTGATCACTGCATGCGCGGTCAGGTGGTCAGTTCCTGATCAGCCACCTGATCAGTGCGTGCACAGTCCCCTGATCAGCGCCTGTCAGTCACTGATCACTGCCTGATAAACACGTGATCAGTGCCCGAACAGCCACGTCATCAGTGCATGCGCAGTCACGTGATCAGTGCATGATAGCCACGTGATCAGTGCGTGCACAGTCCCATGATCAGCGCCTGTCAGTCACTGATCATTGCCTGATAAACACGTGATCAGTGCATGATGAGCCATGTGATCAGTGCCCGATCAGCCACGTCATCAGTGCATGCGCAGTCACGTCATCAGTGCATGATAGCCACGTGATCAGTGCATGCTCAGTCACGTGATCTGGACTTGATCAGCCACGTGATCAGTGCCTGCAGAGTCACGTGATCAGGGCCTGCTGAGCTGCGTGATTCCTGCCGGCTCATCTGCATGACAATTGCCAGCTGAGCTGCGTGATTCCTGTCGGCTCATCTGCTTGACAATTGCCAGCTGAGCTGCGTGATTCCTGCCTGGTCACGTGCTTGATTATTGCCAGTTGAGCAGCATGATTCGTCACTGCTGAGCTCCATGCTTATTGCCTGCTGATTGCGTGGTTCGTGTCTGCTCAGCTCTTTGAGTATTGCCTCCTGAGGTCCCTGTTCGGTCGCCACCTGCCGGGGACCAGCCCCAACTGATCCAGGGTATTCGAAGGAGAGATGGCCTAGGCGACTATTTATATGCTAATCAGAGATGTCAAGAATAATAGTATGAGGAGAGCTCAGTAGGAAAATTCGGTGGAGAAAAGAGACTGAGTAGCTTGGTTTACGCGGAAGACCAATCAAACTTCAAGACAAGAAGTTTGCACCACTTACGTAGGCCGCAGGCGCCCTCTCGAATAGCGAAAGGTGCCTCACCCTAGACACCTTCTCGAGTGGGTCTTAGCAGCCCAGGCATAATTAGTAAGCGTGGTGGGTTCCGCGCTCCAGATGGAGACTCAGCTGGAAGTTAAAGGGAAGAATGACAAGGAACTTTATGAATTGGAGCTGTAAGTTAACTCTTTGACAGAGAGAGCGAGATGGTGGTGGGGGACAGCCCCCAGTGAAATCAGAGGTGAGAGCACAAAGCAATACAGTAGGCAGACTCCGGTTTTTTTGGGGGGAGATGCTCGAGAATATCCGGGTGGACTCCTGAGGCTCGATCCCGCATTTGCGTATGCCGAGCCTCCTTCCTCATGACCTTTGTCCAGAGTGGAATGCCTCCCCGGCTCCCGGCACATGATCAGTGCATGCTCAGTCACGATATCAGTGCCTGCTCAGCCACGTGATCACTGACGGCACAGTCACGTGATCAGCGCCTCTCAGTCACGTGATCACCGTATGATAAACACGTGATCAGTGAACGACCAGCCACGTGATCACTGCATGCGTCAGGTGGTCAGTTCCTGTCAGCCACCTGATCAGTTCCCCTGATCAGCCACCTGATCACGTGATCAGTGTCATCAGTGCATGCGCAGTCACGTGATCAGCGATCCGTGTCATGATCACTGTCATCATCATTGCCTGATAAACACGTGATCAGTGCATGATGAGCCATGTGATCAGTGCCCGATCAGCCACGTCATCAGTGCATGCGCAGTCACGTCATCAGTGCATGATAGCCACGTGATCAGTGCATGCTCAGTCACGTGATCTGGACTTGATCAGCCACGTGATCAGTGCCTGCAGAGTCACGTGATCAGGGCCTGCTGAGCTGCGTGATTCCTGCCGGCTCATCTGCATGACAATTGCCAGCTGAGCTGCGTGATTCCTGTCGGCTCATCTGCTTGACAATTGCCAGCTGAGCTGCGTGATTCCTGCCTGGTCACGTGCTTGATTATTGCCAGTTGAGCAGCATGATTCGTCACTGCTGAGCTCCATGCTTATTGCCTGCTGATTGCGTGGTTCGTGTCTGCTCAGCTCTTTGAGTATTGCCTCCTGAGGTCCCTGTTCGGTCGCCACCTGCCGGGGACCAGCCCCAACTGATCCAGGGTATTCGAAGGAGAGATGGCCTAGGCGACTATTTATATGCTAATCAGAGATGTCAAGAATAATAGTATGAGGAGAGCTCAGTAGGAAAATTCGGTGGAGAAAAGAGACTGAGTAGCTTGGTTTACGCGGAAGACCAATCAAACTTCAAGACAAGAAGTTTGCACCACTTACGTAGGCCGCAGGCGCCCTCTCGAATAGCGAAAGGTGCCTCACCCTAGACACCTTCTCGAGTGGGTCTTAGCAGCCCAGGCATAATTAGTAAGCGTGGTGGGTTCCGCGCTCCAGATGGAGACTCAGCTGGAAGTTAAAGGGAAGAATGACAAGGAACTTTATGAATTGGAGCTGTAAGTTAACTCTTTGACAGAGAGAGCGAGATGGTGGTGGGGGACAGCCCCCAGTGAAATCAGAGGTGAGAGCACAAAGCAATACAGTAGGCAGACTCCGGTTTTTTTGGGGGGAGATGCTCGAGAATATCCGGGTGGACTCCTGAGGCTCGATCCCGCATTTGCGTATGCCGAGCCTCCTTCCTCATGACCTTTGTCCAGAGTGGAATGCCTCCCCGGCTCCCGGCACATGATCAGTGCATGCTCAGTCACGATATCAGTGCCTGCTCAGCCACGTGATCACTGACGGCACAGTCACGTGATCAGCGCCTCTCAGTCACGTGATCACCGTATGATAAACACGTGATCAGTGAACGACCAGCCACGTGATCACTGCATGCGCGGTCAGGTGGTCAGTTCCTGATCAGCCACCTGATCAGTGCGTGCACAGTCCCCTGATCAGCGCCTGTCAGTCACTGATCACTGCCTGATAAACACGTGATCAGTGCCCGAACAGCCACGTCATCAGTGCATGCGCAGTCACGTGATCAGTGCATGATAGCCACGTGATCAGTGCGTGCACAGTCCCATGATCAGCGCCTGTCAGTCACTGATCATTGCCTGATAAACACGTGATCAGTGCATGATGAGCCATGTGATCAGTGCCCGATCAGCCACGTCATCAGTGCATGCGCAGTCACGTCATCAGTGCATGATAGCCACGTGATCAGTGCATGCTCAGTCACGTGATCTGGACTTGATCAGCCACGTGATCAGTGCCTGCAGAGTCACGTGATCAGGGCCTGCTGAGCTGCGTGATTCCTGCCGGCTCATCTGCATGACAATTGCCAGCTGAGCTGCGTGATTCCTGTCGGCTCATCTGCTTGACAATTGCCAGCTGAGCTGCGTGATTCCTGCCTGGTCACGTGCTTGATTATTGCCAGTTGAGCAGCATGATTCGTCACTGCTGAGCTCCATGCTTATTGCCTGCTGATTGCGTGGTTCGTGTCTGCTCAGCTCTTTGAGTATTGCCTCCTGAGGTCCCTGTTCGGTCGCCACCTGCCGGGGACCAGCCCCAACTGATCCAGGGTATTCGAAGGAGAGATGGCCTAGGCGACTATTTATATGCTAATCAGAGATGTCAAGAATAATAGTATGAGGAGAGCTCAGTAGGAAAATTCGGTGGAGAAAAGAGACTGAGTAGCTTGGTTTACGCGGAAGACCAATCAAACTTCAAGACAAGAAGTTTGCACCACTTACGTAGGCCGCAGGCGCCCTCTCGAATAGCGAAAGGTGCCTCACCCTAGACACCTTCTCGAGTGGGTCTTAGCAGCCCAGGCATAATTAGTAAGCGTGGTGGGTTCCGCGCTCCAGATGGAGACTCAGCTGGAAGTTAAAGGGAAGAATGACAAGGAACTTTATGAATTGGAGCTGTAAGTTAACTCTTTGACAGAGAGAGCGAGATGGTGGTGGGGGACAGCCCCCAGTGAAATCAGAGGTGAGAGCACAAAGCAATACAGTAGGCAGACTCCGGTTTTTTTGGGGGGAGATGCTCGAGAATATCCGGGTGGACTCCTGAGGCTCGATCCCGCATTTGCGTATGCCGAGCCTCCTTCCTCATGACCTTTGTCCAGAGTGGAATGCCTCCCCGGCTCCCGGCACATGATCAGTGCATGCTCAGTCACGATATCAGTGCCTGCTCAGCCACGTGATCACTGACGGCACAGTCACGTGATCAGCGCCTCTCAGTCACGTGATCACCGTATGATAAACACGTGATCAGTGAACGACCAGCCACGTGATCACTGCATGCGCGGTCAGGTGGTCAGTTCCTGATCAGCCACCTGATCAGTGCGTGCACAGTCCCACTGATCAGCGCACTGTCAGTCACTGATCACTGCCTGATAAACACGTGATCATGATGCCCAGTCACTGATCAGCCACATGATCATCAGTGCATGCGCAGTGCACAGTCACGTCATCAGTGCATGATAGCCACGTGATCAGTGCATGCTCAGTCACGTGATCTGGACTTGATCAGCCACGTGATCAGTGCCTGCAGAGTCACGTGATCAGGGCCTGCTGAGCTGCGTGATTCCTGCCGGCTCATCTGCATGACAATTGCCAGCTGAGCTGCGTGATTCCTGTCGGCTCATCTGCTTGACAATTGCCAGCTGAGCTGCGTGATTCCTGCCTGGTCACGTGCTTGATTATTGCCAGTTGAGCAGCATGATTCGTCACTGCTGAGCTCCATGCTTATTGCCTGCTGATTGCGTGGTTCGTGTCTGCTCAGCTCTTTGAGTATTGCCTCCTGAGGTCCCTGTTCGGTCGCCACCTGCCGGGGACCAGCCCCAACTGATCCAGGGTATTCGAAGGAGAGATGGCCTAGGCGACTATTTATATGCTAATCAGAGATGTCAAGAATAATAGTATGAGGAGAGCTCAGTAGGAAAATTCGGTGGAGAAAAGAGACTGAGTAGCTTGGTTTACGCGGAAGACCAATCAAACTTCAAGACAAGAAGTTTGCACCACTTACGTAGGCCGCAGGCGCCCTCTCGAATAGCGAAAGGTGCCTCACCCTAGACACCTTCTCGAGTGGGTCTTAGCAGCCCAGGCATAATTAGTAAGCGTGGTGGGTTCCGCGCTCCAGATGGAGACTCAGCTGGAAGTTAAAGGGAAGAATGACAAGGAACTTTATGAATTGGAGCTGTAAGTTAACTCTTTGACAGAGAGAGCGAGATGGTGGTGGGGGACAGCCCCCAGTGAAATCAGAGGTGAGAGCACAAAGCAATACAGTAGGCAGACTCCGGTTTTTTTGGGGGGAGATGCTCGAGAATATCCGGGTGGACTCCTGAGGCTCGATCCCGCATTTGCGTATGCCGAGCCTCCTTCCTCATGACCTTTGTCCAGAGTGGAATGCCTCCCCGGCTCCCGGCACATGATCAGTGCATGCTCAGTCACGATATCAGTGCCTGCTCAGCCACGTGATCACTGACGGCACAGTCACGTGATCAGCGCCTCTCAGTCACGTGATCACCGTATGATAAACACGTGATCAGTGAACGACCAGCCACGTGATCACTGCATGCGCGGTCAGGTGGTCAGTTCCTGATCAGCCACCTGATCAGTGCGTGCACAGTCCCCTGATCAGCGCCTGTCAGTCACTGATCACTGCCTGATAAACACGTGATCAGTGCCCGAACAGCCACGTCATCAGTGCATGCGCAGTCACGTGATCAGTGCATGATAGCCACGTGATCAGTGCGTGCACAGTCCCATGATCAGCGCCTGTCAGTCACTGATCATTGCCTGATAAACACGTGATCAGTGCATGATGAGCCATGTGATCAGTGCCCGATCAGCCACGTCATCAGTGCATGCGCAGTCACGTCATCAGTGCATGATAGCCACGTGATCAGTGCATGCTCAGTCACGTGATCTGGACTTGATCAGCCACGTGATCAGTGCCTGCAGAGTCACGTGATCAGGGCCTGCTGAGCTGCGTGATTCCTGCCGGCTCATCTGCATGACAATTGCCAGCTGAGCTGCGTGATTCCTGTCGGCTCATCTGCTTGACAATTGCCAGCTGAGCTGCGTGATTCCTGCCTGGTCACGTGCTTGATTATTGCCAGTTGAGCAGCATGATTCGTCACTGCTGAGCTCCATGCTTATTGCCTGCTGATTGCGTGGTTCGTGTCTGCTCAGCTCTTTGAGTATTGCCTCCTGAGGTCCCTGTTCGGTCGCCACCTGCCGGGGACCAGCCCCAACTGATCCAGGGTATTCGAAGGAGAGATGGCCTAGGCGACTATTTATATGCTAATCAGAGATGTCAAGAATAATAGTATGAGGAGAGCTCAGTAGGAAAATTCGGTGGAGAAAAGAGACTGAGTAGCTTGGTTTACGCGGAAGACCAATCAAACTTCAAGACAAGAAGTTTGCACCACTTACGTAGGCCGCAGGCGCCCTCTCGAATAGCGAAAGGTGCCTCACCCTAGACACCTTCTCGAGTGGGTCTTAGCAGCCCAGGCATAATTAGTAAGCGTGGTGGGTTCCGCGCTCCAGATGGAGACTCAGCTGGAAGTTAAAGGGAAGAATGTCAAGGAACTTTATGAATTGGAGCTGTAAGTTACCTCTTTGACAGAGAGAGCGAGATGGTGGTGGGGGACAGCCCCCAGTGAAATCAGAGGTGAGAGCACAAAGCAATACAGTAGGCAGACTCCGGTTTTTTTGGGGGGAGATGCTCGAGAATATCCGGGTGGACTCCTGAGGCTCGATCCCGCATTTGCGTATGCCGAGCCTCCTTCCTCATGACCTTTGTCCAGAGTGGAATGCCTCCCCGGCTCCCGGCACATGATCAGTGCATGCTCAGTCACGATATCAGTGCCTGCTCAGCCACGTGATCACTGACGGCACAGTCACGTGATCAGCGCCTCTCAGTCACGTGATCACCGTATGATAAACACGTGATCAGTGAACGACCAGCCACGTGATCACTGCATGCGCGGTCAGGTGGTCAGTTCCTGATCAGCCACCTGATCAGTGCGTGCACAGTCCCCTGATCAGCGCCTGTCAGTCACTGATCACTGCCTGATAAACACGTGATCAGTGCCCGAAGAGCCACGTCATCAGTGCATGCGCAGTCACGTCATCAGTGCATGATAGCCACGTGATCAGTGCATGCTCAGTCACGTGATCTGGACTTGATCAGCCACGTGATCAGTGCCTGCATAGTCACGTGATCAGGGCCTGCTGAGCTGCGTGATTCCTGCCGGCTCATCTGCATGACAATTGCCAGCTGAGCTGCGTGATTCCTGTCGGCTCATCTGCTTGACAATTGCCAGCTGAGCTGCGTGATTCCTGCCTGGTCACGTGCTTGATTATTGCCAGTTGAGCAGCATGATTCGTCACTGCTGAGCTCCATGCTTATTGCCTGCTGATTGCGTGGTTCGTGTCTGCTCAGCTCTTTGAGTATTGCCTCCTGAGGTCCCTGTTCGGTCGCCACCTGCCGGGGACCAGCCCCAACTGATCCAGGGTATTCGAAGGAGAGATGGCCTAGGCGACTATTTATATGCTAATCAGAGATGTCAAGAATAATAGTATGAGGAGAGCTCAGTAGGAAAATTCGGTGGAGAAAAGAGACTGAGTAGCTTGGTTTACGCGGAAGACCAATCAAACTTCAAGACAAGAAGTTTGCACCACTTACGTAGGCCGCAGGCGCCCTCTCGAATAGCGAAAGGTGCCTCACCCTAGACACCTTCTCGAGTGGGTCTTAGCAGCCCAGGCATAATTAGTAAGCGTGGTGGGTTCCGCGCTCCAGATGGAGACTCAGCTGGAAGTTAAAGGGAAGAATGACAAGGAACTTTATGAATTGGAGCTGTAAGTTAACTCTTTGACAGAGAGAGCGAGATGGTGGTGGGGGACAGCCCCCAGTGAAATCAGAGGTGAGAGCACAAAGCAATACAGTAGGCAGACTCCGGTTTTTTTGGGGGGAGATGCTCGAGAATATCCGGGTGGACTCCTGAGGCTCGATCCCGCATTTGCGTATGCCGAGCCTCCTTCCTCATGACCTTTGTCCAGAGTGGAATGCCTCCCCGGCTCCCGGCACATGATCAGTGCATGCTCAGTCACGATATCAGTGCCTGCTCAGCCACGTGATCACTGACGGCACAGTCACGTGATCAGCGCCTCTCAGTCACGTGATCACCGTATGATAAACACGTGATCAGTGAACGACCAGCCACGTGATCACTGCATGCGCGGTCAGGTGGTCAGTTCCTGATCAGCCACCTGATCAGTGCGTGCACAGTCCCCTGATCAGCGCCTGTCAGTCACTGATCACTGCCTGATAAACACGTGATCAGTGCCCGAACAGCCACGTCATCAGTGCATGCGCAGTCACGTGATCAGTGCATGATAGCCACGTGATCAGTGCGTGCACAGTCCCATGATCAGCGCCTGTCAGTCACTGATCATTGCCTGATAAACACGTGATCAGTGCATGATGAGCCATGTGATCAGTGCCCGATCAGCCACGTCATCAGTGCATGCGCAGTCACGTCATCAGTGCATGATAGCCACGTGATCAGTGCATGCTCAGTCACGTGATCTGGACTTGATCAGCCACGTGATCAGTGCCTGCAGAGTCACGTGATCAGGGCCTGCTGAGCTGCGTGATTCCTGCCGGCTCATCTGCATGACAATTGCCAGCTGAGCTGCGTGATTCCTGTCGGCTCATCTGCTTGACAATTGCCAGCTGAGCTGCGTGATTCCTGCCTGGTCACGTGCTTGATTATTGCCAGTTGAGCAGCATGATTCGTCACTGCTGAGCTCCATGCTTATTGCCTGCTGATTGCGTGGTTCGTGTCTGCTCAGCTCTTTGAGTATTGCCTCCTGAGGTCCCTGTTCGGTCGCCACCTGCCGGGGACCAGCCCCAACTGATCCAGGGTATTCGAAGGAGAGATGGCCTAGGCGACTATTTATATGCTAATCAGAGATGTCAAGAATAATAGTATGAGGAGAGCTCAGTAGGAAAATTCGGTGGAGAAAAGAGACTGAGTAGCTTGGTTTACGCGGAAGACCAATCAAACTTCAAGACAAGAAGTTTGCACCACTTACGTAGGCCGCAGGCGCCCTCTCGAATAGCGAAAGGTGCCTCACCCTAGACACCTTCTCGAGTGGGTCTTAGCAGCCCAGGCATAATTAGTAAGCGTGGTGGGTTCCGCGCTCCAGATGGAGACTCAGCTGGAAGTTAAAGGGAAGAATGACAAGGAACTTTATGAATTGGAGCTGTAAGTTAACTCTTTGACAGAGAGAGCGAGATGGTGGTGGGGGACAGCCCCCAGTGAAATCAGAGGTGAGAGCACAAAGCAATACAGTAGGCAGACTCCGGTTTTTTTGGGGGGAGATGCTCGAGAATATCCGGGTGGACTCCTGAGGCTCGATCCCGCATTTGCGTATGCCGAGCCTCCTTCCTCATGACCTTTGTCCAGAGTGGAATGCCTCCCCGGCTCCCGGCACATGATCAGTGCATGCTCAGTCACGATATCAGTGCCTGCTCAGCCACGTGATCACTGACGGCACAGTCACGTGATCAGCGCCTCTCAGTCACGTGATCACCGTATGATAAACACGTGATCAGTGAACGACCAGCCACGTGATCACTGCATGCGCGGTCAGGTGGTCAGTTCCTGATCAGCCACCTGATCAGTGCGTGCACAGTCCCCTGATCAGCGCCTGTCAGTCACTGATCACTGCCTGATAAACACGTGCAGTCAGTGATCAGTGCATGATCACGTGATCAGCCACGATCATCAGTGATCATGCCTGCAGATCACGTGATCAGTGCATGATAGCCACGCATGATCACGTGCAGTGCATGCTCAGTCACGTGATCTGGACTTGATCAGCCACGTGATCAGTGCCTGCAGAGTCACGTGATCAGGGCCTGCTGAGCTGCGTGATTCCTGCCGGCTCATCTGCATGACAATTGCCAGCTGAGCTGCGTGATTCCTGTCGGCTCATCTGCTTGACAATTGCCAGCTGAGCTGCGTGATTCCTGCCTGGTCACGTGCTTGATTATTGCCAGTTGAGCAGCATGATTCGTCACTGCTGAGCTCCATGCTTATTGCCTGCTGATTGCGTGGTTCGTGTCTGCTCAGCTCTTTGAGTATTGCCTCCTGAGGTCCCTGTTCGGTCGCCACCTGCCGGGGACCAGCCCCAACTGATCCAGGGTATTCGAAGGAGAGATGGCCTAGGCGACTATTTATATGCTAATCAGAGATGTCAAGAATAATAGTATGAGGAGAGCTCAGTAGGAAAATTCGGTGGAGAAAAGAGACTGAGTAGCTTGGTTTACGCGGAAGACCAATCAAACTTCAAGACAAGAAGTTTGCACCACTTACGTAGGCCGCAGGCGCCCTCTCGAATAGCGAAAGGTGCCTCACCCTAGACACCTTCTCGAGTGGGTCTTAGCAGCCCAGGCATAATTAGTAAGCGTGGTGGGTTCCGCGCTCCAGATGGAGACTCAGCTGGAAGTTAAAGGGAAGAATGACAAGGAACTTTATGAATTGGAGCTGTAAGTTAACTCTTTGACAGAGAGAGCGAGATGGTGGTGGGGGACAGCCCCCAGTGAAATCAGAGGTGAGAGCACAAAGCAATACAGTAGGCAGACTCCGGTTTTTTTGGGGGGAGATGCTCGAGAATATCCGGGTGGACTCCTGAGGCTCGATCCCGCATTTGCGTATGCCGAGCCTCCTTCCTCATGACCTTTGTCCAGAGTGGAATGCCTCCCCGGCTCCCGGCACATGATCAGTGCATGCTCAGTCACGATATCAGTGCCTGCTCAGCCACGTGATCACTGACGGCACAGTCACGTGATCAGCGCCTCTCAGTCACGTGATCACCGTATGATAAACACGTGATCAGTGAACGACCAGCCACGTGATCACTGCATGCGCGGTCAGGTGGTCAGTTCCTGATCAGCCACCTGATCAGTGCGTGCACAGTCCCCTGATCAGCGCCTGTCAGTCACTGATCACTGCCTGATAAACACGTGATCAGTGCCCGAACAGCCACGTCATCAGTGCATGCGCAGTCACGTGATCAGTGCATGATAGCCACGTGATCAGTGCGTGCACAGTCCCATGATCAGCGCCTGTCAGTCACTGATCATTGCCTGATAAACACGTGATCAGTGCATGATGAGCCATGTGATCAGTGCCCGATCAGCCACGTCATCAGTGCATGCGCAGTCACGTCATCAGTGCATGATAGCCACGTGATCAGTGCATGCTCAGTCACGTGATCTGGACTTGATCAGCCACGTGATCAGTGCCTGCAGAGTCACGTGATCAGGGCCTGCTGAGCTGCGTGATTCCTGCCGGCTCATCTGCATGACAATTGCCAGCTGAGCTGCGTGATTCCTGTCGGCTCATCTGCTTGACAATTGCCAGCTGAGCTGCGTGATTCCTGCCTGGTCACGTGCTTGATTATTGCCAGTTGAGCAGCATGATTCGTCACTGCTGAGCTCCATGCTTATTGCCTGCTGATTGCGTGGTTCGTGTCTGCTCAGCTCTTTGAGTATTGCCTCCTGAGGTCCCTGTTCGGTCGCCACCTGCCGGGGACCAGCCCCAACTGATCCAGGGTATTCGAAGGAGAGATGGCCTAGGCGACTATTTATATGCTAATCAGAGATGTCAAGAATAATAGTATGAGGAGAGCTCAGTAGGAAAATTCGGTGGAGAAAAGAGACTGAGTAGCTTGGTTTACGCGGAAGACCAATCAAACTTCAAGACAAGAAGTTTGCACCACTTACGTAGGCCGCAGGCGCCCTCTCGAATAGCGAAAGGTGCCTCACCCTAGACACCTTCTCGAGTGGGTCTTAGCAGCCCAGGCATAATTAGTAAGCGTGGTGGGTTCCGCGCTCCAGATGGAGACTCAGCTGGAAGTTAAAGGGAAGAATGACAAGGAACTTTATGAATTGGAGCTGTAAGTTAACTCTTTGACAGAGAGAGCGAGATGGTGGTGGGGGACAGCCCCCAGTGAAATCAGAGGTGAGAGCACAAAGCAATACAGTAGGCAGACTCCGGTTTTTTTGGGGGGAGATGCTCGAGAATATCCGGGTGGACTCCTGAGGCTCGATCCCGCATTTGCGTATGCCGAGCCTCCTTCCTCATGACCTTTGTCCAGAGTGGAATGCCTCCCCGGCTCCCGGCACATGATCAGTGCATGCTCAGTCACGATATCAGTGCCTGCTCAGCCACGTGATCACTGACGGCACAGTCACGTGATCAGCGCCTCTCAGTCACGTGATCACCGTATGATAAACACGTGATCAGTGAACGACCAGCCACGTGATCACTGCATGCGCGGTCAGGTGGTCAGTTCCTGATCAGCCACCTGATCAGTGCGTGCACAGTCCCCTGATCAGCGCCTGTCAGTCACTGATCACTGCCTGATAAACACGTGATCAGTGCCCGAACAGCCACGTCATCAGTGCATGCGCAGTCACGTGATCAGTGCATGATAGCCACGTGATCAGTGCGTGCACAGTCCCATGATCAGCGCCTGTCAGTCACTGATCATTGCCTGATAAACACGTGATCAGTGCATGATGAGCCATGTGATCAGTGCCCGATCAGTCACGTCATCAGTGCATGATAGCCACGTGATCAGTGCATGCTCAGTCACGTGATCTGGACTTGATCAGCCACGTGATCAGTGCCTGCAGAGTCACGTGATCAGGGCCTGCTGAGCTGCGTGATTCCTGCCGGCTCATCTGCATGACAATTGCCATCTGAGCTGCGTGATTCCTGTCGGCTCATCTGCTTGACAATTGCCAGCTGAGCTGCGTGATTCCTGCCTGGTCACGTGCTTGATTATTGCCAGTTGAGCAGCATGATTCGTCACTGCTGAGCTCCATGCTTATTGCCTGCTGATTGCGTGGTTCGTGTCTGCTCAGCTCTTTGAGTATTGCCTCCTGAGGTCCCTGTTCGGTCGCCACCTGCCGGGGACCAGCCCCAACTGATCCAGGGTATTCGAAGGAGAGATGGCCTAGGCGACTATTTATATGCTAATCAGAGATGTCAAGAATAATAGTATGAGGAGAGCTCAGTAGGAAAATTCGGTGGAGAAAAGAGACTGAGTAGCTTGGTTTACGCGGAAGACTTGCACCCTCGATGCAGAGTCACAGTCAGAGGTTCGTGTCGTGCTCACACGTGTGCTCATCTGCATGACAATTGCCTGAGCTGCGTGATTCCTGTCGGCTCATCTGCTTGACAATTGCCAGCTGAGCTGCGTGATTCCTGCCTGGTCACGTGCTTGATTATTGCCAGTTGAGCAGCATGATTCGTCACTGCTGAGCTCCATGCTTATTGCCTGCTGATTGCGTGGTTCGTGTCTGCTCAGCTCTTTGAGTATTGCCTCCTGAGGTCCCTGTTCGGTCGCCACCTGCCGGGGACCAGCCCCAACTGATCCAGGGTATTCGAAGGAGAGATGGCCTAGGCGACTATTTATATGCTAATCAGAGATGTCAAGAATAATAGTATGAGGAGAGCTCAGTAGGAAAATTCGGTGGAGAAAAGAGACTGAGTAGCTTGGTTTACGCGGAAGACCAATCAAACTTCAAGACAAGAAGTTTGCACCACTTACGTAGGCCGCAGGCGCCCTCTCGAATAGCGAAAGGTGCCTCACCCTAGACACCTTCTCGAGTGGGTCTTAGCAGCCCAGGCATAATTAGTAAGCGTGGTGGGTTCCGCGCTCCAGATGGAGACTCAGCTGGAAGTTAAAGGGAAGAATGACAAGGAACTTTATGAATTGGAGCTGTAAGTTAACTCTTTGACAGAGAGAGCGAGATGGTGGTGGGGGACAGCCCCCAGTGAAATCAGAGGTGAGAGCACAAAGCAATACAGTAGGCAGACTCCGGTTTTTTTGGGGGGAGATGCTCGAGAATATCCGGGTGGACTCCTGAGGCTCGATCCCGCATTTGCGTATGCCGAGCCTCCTTCCTCATGACCTTTGTCCAGAGTGGAATGCCTCCCCGGCTCCCGGCACATGATCAGTGCATGCTCAGTCACGATATCAGTGCCTGCTCAGCCACGTGATCACTGACGGCACAGTCACGTGATCAGCGCCTCTCAGTCACGTGATCACCGTATGATAAACACGTGATCAGTGAACGACCAGCCACGTGATCACTGCATGCGCGGTCAGGTGGTCAGTTCCTGATCAGCCACCTGATCAGTGCGTGCACAGTCCCCTGATCAGCGCCTGTCAGTCACTGATCACTGCCTGATAAACACGTGATCAGTGCCCGAACAGCCACGTCATCAGTGCATGCGCAGTCACGTGATCAGTGCATGATAGCCACGTGATCAGTGCGTGCACAGTCCCATGATCAGCGCCTGTCAGTCACTGATCATTGCCTGATAAACACGTGATCAGTGCATGATGAGCCATGTGATCAGTGCCCGATCAGCCACGTCATCAGTGCATGCGCAGTCACGTCATCAGTGCATGATAGCCACGTGATCAGTGCATGCTCAGTCACGTGATCTGGACTTGATCAGCCACGTGATCAGTGCCTGCAGAGTCACGTGATCAGGGCCTGCTGAGCTGCGTGATTCCTGCCGGCTCATCTGCATGACAATTGCCAGCTGAGCTGCGTGATTCCTGTCGGCTCATCTGCTTGACAATTGCCAGCTGAGCTGCGTGATTCCTGCCTGGTCACGTGCTTGATTATTGCCAGTTGAGCAGCATGATTCGTCACTGCTGAGCTCCATGCTTATTGCCTGCTGATTGCGTGGTTCGTGTCTGCTCAGCTCTTTGAGTATTGCCTCCTGAGGTCCCTGTTCGGTCGCCACCTGCCGGGGACCAGCCCCAACTGATCCAGGGTATTCGAAGGAGAGATGGCCTAGGCGACTATTTATATGCTAATCAGAGATGTCAAGAATAATAGTATGAGGAGAGCTCAGTAGGAAAATTCGGTGGAGAAAAGAGACTGAGTAGCTTGGTTTACGCGGAAGACCAATCAAACTTCAAGACAAGAAGTTTGCACCACTTACGTAGGCCGCAGGCGCCCTCTCGAATAGCGAAAGGTGCCTCACCCTAGACACCTTCTCGAGTGGGTCTTAGCAGCCCAGGCATAATTAGTAAGCGTGGTGGGTTCCGCGCTCCAGATGGAGACTCAGCTGGAAGTTAAAGGGAAGAATGACAAGGAACTTTATGAATTGGAGCTGTAAGTTAACTCTTTGACAGAGAGAGCGAGATGGTGGTGGGGGACAGCCCCCAGTGAAATCAGAGGTGAGAGCACAAAGCAATACAGTAGGCAGACTCCGGTTTTTTTGGGGGGAGATGCTCGAGAATATCCGGGTGGACTCCTGAGGCTCGATCCCGCATTTGCGTATGCCGAGCCTCCTTCCTCATGACCTTTGTCCAGAGTGGAATGCCTCCCCGGCTCCCGGCACATGATCAGTGCATGCTCAGTCACGATATCAGTGCCTGCTCAGCCACGTGATCACTGACGGCACAGTCACGTGATCAGCGCCTCTCAGTCACGTGATCACCGTATGATAAACACGTGATCAGTGAACGACCAGCCACGTGATCACTGCATGCGAGGTCAGGTGGTCAGTTCTGATCAGCCACCTGATCAGTGCGTGCACAGTCCCCTGATCAGCGCCTGTCAGTCACTGATCACTGCCTGATAAACACGTGATCAGTGCCCGAGCAGCCACGTCATCAGTGCATGCGCAGTCACGTCATCAGTGCATGATAGCCACGTGATCAGTGCATGCTCAGTCACGTGATCTGGACTTGATCAGCCACGTGATCAGTGCCTGCAGAGTCACGTGATCAGGGCCTGCTGAGCTGGTGATTCCTGCCGGCTCATCTGCATGACAATTGCCAGCTGAGCTGCGTGATTCCTGTCGGCTCATCTGCTTGACAATTGCCAGCTGAGCTGCGTGATTCCTGCCTGGTCACGTGCTTGATTATTGCCAGTTGAGCAGCATGATTCGTCACTGCTGAGCTCCATGCTTATTGCCTGCTGATTGCGTGGTTCGTGTCTGCTCAGCTCTTTGAGTATTGCCTCCTGAGGTCCCTGTTCGGTCGCCACCTGCCGGGGACCAGCCCCAACTGATCCAGGGTATTCGAAGGAGAGATGGCCTAGGCGACTATTTATATGCTAATCAGAGATGTCAAGAATAATAGTATGAGGAGAGCTCAGTAGGAAAATTCGGTGGAGAAAAGAGACTGAGTAGCTTGGTTTACGCGGAAGACCAATCAAACTTCAAGACAAGAAGTTTGCACCACTTACGTAGGCCGCAGGCGCCCTCTCGAATAGCGAAAGGTGCCTCACCCTAGACACCTTCTCGAGTGGGTCTTAGCAGCCCAGGCATAATTAGTAAGCGTGGTGGGTTCCGCGCTCCAGATGGAGACTCAGCTGGAAGTTAAAGGGAAGAATGACAAGGAACTTTATGAATTGGAGCTGTAAGTTAACTCTTTGACAGAGAGAGCGAGATGGTGGTGGGGGACAGCCCCCAGTGAAATCAGAGGTGAGAGCACAAAGCAATACAGTAGGCAGACTCCGGTTTTTTTGGGGGGAGATGCTCGAGAATATCCGGGTGGACTCCTGAGGCTCGATCCCGCATTTGCGTATGCCGAGCCTCCTTCCTCATGACCTTTGTCCAGAGTGGAATGCCTCCCCGGCTCCCGGCACATGATCAGTGCATGCTCAGTCACGATATCAGTGCCTGCTCAGCCACGTGATCACTGACGGCACAGTCACGTGATCAGCGCCTCTCAGTCACGTGATCACCGTATGATAAACACGTGATCAGTGAACGACCAGCCACGTGATCACTGCATGCGCGGTCAGGTGGTCAGTTCCTGATCAGCCACCTGATCAGTGCGTGCACAGTCCCCTGATCAGCGCCTGTCAGTCACTGATCACTGCCTGATAAACACGTGATCAGTGCCCGAACAGCCACGTCATCAGTGCATGCGCAGTCACGTGATCAGTGCATGATAGCCACGTGATCAGTGCGTGCACAGTCCCATGATCAGCGCCTGTCAGTCACTGATCATTGCCTGATAAACACGTGATCAGTGCATGATGAGCCATGTGATCAGTGCCCGATCAGCCACGTCATCAGTGCATGCGCAGTCACGTCATCAGTGCATGATAGCCACGTGATCAGTGCATGCTCAGTCACGTGATCTGGACTTGATCAGCCACGTGATCAGTGCCTGCAGAGTCACGTGATCAGGGCCTGCTGAGCTGCGTGATTCCTGCCGGCTCATCTGCATGACAATTGCCAGCTGAGCTGCGTGATTCCTGTCGGCTCATCTGCTTGACAATTGCCAGCTGAGCTGCGTGATTCCTGCCTGGTCACGTGCTTGATTATTGCCAGTTGAGCAGCATGATTCGTCACTGCTGAGCTCCATGCTTATTGCCTGCTGATTGCGTGGTTCGTGTCTGCTCAGCTCTTTGAGTATTGCCTCCTGAGGTCCCTGTTCGGTCGCCACCTGCCGGGGACCAGCCCCAACTGATCCAGGGTATTCGAAGGAGAGATGGCCTAGGCGACTATTTATATGCTAATCAGAGATGTCAAGAATAATAGTATGAGGAGAGCTCAGTAGGAAAATTCGGTGGAGAAAAGAGACTGAGTAGCTTGGTTTACGCGGAAGACCAATCAAACTTCAAGACAAGAAGTTTGCACCACTTACGTAGGCCGCAGGCGCCCTCTCGAATAGCGAAAGGTGCCTCACCCTAGACACCTTCTCGAGTGGGTCTTAGCAGCCCAGGCATAATTAGTAAGCGTGGTGGGTTCCGCGCTCCAGATGGAGACTCAGCTGGAAGTTAAAGGGAAGAATGACAAGGAACTTTATGAATTGGAGCTGTAAGTTAACTCTTTGACAGAGAGAGCGAGATGGTGGTGGGGGACAGCCCCCAGTGAAATCAGAGGTGAGAGCACAAAGCAATACAGTAGGCAGACTCCGGTTTTTTTGGGGGGAGATGCTCGAGAATATCCGGGTGGACTCCTGAGGCTCGATCCCGCATTTGCGTATGCCGAGCCTCCTTCCTCATGACCTTTGTCCAGAGTGGAATGCCTCCCCGGCTCCCGGCACATGATCAGTGCATGCTCAGTCACGATATCAGTGCCTGCTCAGCCACGTGATCACTGACGGCACAGTCACGTGATCAGCGCCTCTCAGTCACGTGATCACCGTATGATAAACACGTGATCAGTGAACGACCAGCCACGTGATCACTGCATGCGCGGTCAGGTGGTCAGTTCCTGATCAGCCACCTGATCAGTGCGTGCACAGTCCCCTGATCAGCGCCTGTCAGTCACTGATCACTGCCTGATAAACACGTGATCAGTGCCCGAACAGCCACGTCATCAGTGCATGCGCAGTCACGTGATCAGTGCATGATAGCCACGTGATCAGTGCGTGCACAGTCCCATGATCAGCGCCTGTCAGTCACTGATCATTGCCTGATAAACACGTGATCAGTGCATGATGAGCCATGTGATCAGTGCCCGATCAGCCACGTCATCAGTGCATGCGCAGTCACGTCATCAGTGCATGATAGCCACGTGATCAGTGCATGCTCAGTCACGTGATCTGGACTTGATCAGCCACGTGATCAGTGCCTGCAGAGTCACGTGATCAGGGCCTGCTGAGCTGCGTGATTCCTGCCGGCTCATCTGCATGACAATTGCCAGCTGAGCTGCGTGATTCCTGTCGGCTCATCTGCTTGACAATTGCCAGCTGAGCTGCGTGATTCCTGCCTGGTCACGTGCTTGATTATTGCCAGTTGAGCAGCATGATTCGTCACTGCTGAGCTCCATGCTTATTGCCTGCTGATTGCGTGGTTCGTGTCTGCTCAGCTCTTTGAGTATTGCCTCCTGAGGTCCCTGTTCGGTCGCCACCTGCCGGGGACCAGCCCCAACTGATCCAGGGTATTCGAAGGAGAGATGGCCTAGGCGACTATTTATATGCTAATCAGAGATGTCAAGAATAATAGTATGAGGAGAGCTCAGTAGGAAAATTCGGTGGAGAAAAGAGACTGAGTAGCTTGGTTTACGCGGAAGACCAATCAAACTTCAAGACAAGAAGTTTGCACCACTTACGTAGGCCGCAGGCGCCCTCTCGAATAGCGAAAGGTGCCTCACCCTAGACACCTTCTCGAGTGGGTCTTAGCAGCCCAGGCATAATTAGTAAGCGTGGTGGGTTCCGCGCTCCAGATGGAGACTCAGCTGGAAGTTAAAGGGAAGAATGACAAGGAACTTTATGAATTGGAGCTGTAAGTTAACTCTTTGACAGAGAGAGCGAGATGGTGGTGGGGGACAGCCCCCAGTGAAATCAGAGGTGAGAGCACAAAGCAATACAGTAGGCAGACTCCGGTTTTTTGGGGGGAGATGCTCGAGAATATCCGGGTGGACTCCTGAGGCTCGATCCCGCATTTGCGTATGCCGAGCCTCCTTCCTCATGACCTTTGTCCAGAGTGGAATGCCTCCCCGGCTCCCGGCACATGATCAGTGCATGCTCAGTCACGATATCAGTGCCTGCTCAGCCACGTGATCACTGACGGCACAGTCACGTGATCAGCGCCTCTCAGTCACGTGATCACCGTATGATAAACACGTGATCAGTGAACGACCAGCCACGTGATCACTGCATGCGCGGTCAGGTGGTCAGTTCCTGATCAGCCACCTGATCAGTGCGTGCACAGTCCCCTGATCAGCGCCTGTCAGTCACTGATCACTGCCTGATAAACACGTGATCAGTGCCCGAACAGCCACGTCATCAGTGCATGCGCAGTCACGTGATCAGTGCATGATAGCCACGTGATCAGTGCGTGCACAGTCCCATGATCAGCGCCTGTCAGTCACTGATCATTGCCTGATAAACACGTGATCAGTGCATGATGAGCCATGTGATCAGTGCCCGATCAGCCACGTCATCAGTGCATGCGCAGTCACGTCATCAGTGCATGATAGCCACGTGATCAGTGCATGCTCAGTCACGTGATCTGGACTTGATCAGCCACGTGATCAGTGCCTGCAGAGTCACGTGATCAGGGCCTGCTGAGCTGCGTGATTCCTGCCGGCTCATCTGCATGACAATTGCCAGCTGAGCTGCGTGATTCCTGTCGGCTCATCTGCTTGACAATTGCCAGCTGAGCTGCGTGATTCCTGCCTGGTCACGTGCTTGATTATTGCCAGTTGAGCAGCATGATTCGTCACTGCTGAGCTCCATGCTTATTGCCTGCTGATTGCGTGGTTCGTGTCTGCTCAGCTCTTTGAGTATTGCCTCCTGAGGTCCCTGTTCGGTCGCCACCTGCCGGGGACCAGCCCCAACTGATCCAGGGTATTCGAAGGAGAGATGGCCTAGGCGACTATTTATATGCTAATCAGAGATGTCAAGAATAATAGTATGAGGAGAGCTCAGTAGGAAAATTCGGTGGAGAAAAGAGACTGAGTAGCTTGGTTTACGCGGAAGACCAATCAAACTTCAAGACAAGAAGTTTGCACCACTTACGTAGGCCGCAGGCGCCCTCTCGAATAGCGAAAGGTGCCTCACCCTAGACACCTTCTCGAGTGGGTCTTAGCAGCCCAGGCATAATTAGTAAGCGTGGTGGGTTCCGCGCTCCAGATGGAGACTCAGCTGGAAGTTAAAGGGAAGAATGACAAGGAACTTTATGAATTGGAGCTGTAAGTTAACTCTTTGACAGAGAGAGCGAGATGGTGGTGGGGGACAGCCCCCAGTGAAATCAGAGGTGAGAGCACAAAGCAATACAGTAGGCAGACTCCGGTTTTTTTGGGGGGAGATGCTCGAGAATATCCGGGTGGACTCCTGAGGCTCGATCCCGCATTTGCGTATGCCGAGCCTCCTTCCTCATGACCTTTGTCCAGAGTGGAATGCCTCCCCGGCTCCCGGCACATGATCAGTGCATGCTCAGTCACGATATCAGTGCCTGCTCAGCCACGTGATCACTGACGGCACAGTCACGTGATCAGCGCCTCTCAGTCACGTGATCACCGTATGATAAACACGTGATCAGTGAACGACCAGCCACGTGATCACTGCATGCGCGGTCAGGTGGTCAGTTCCTGATCAGCCACCTGATCAGTGCGTGCACAGTCCCCTGATCAGCGCCTGTCAGTCACTGATCACTGCCTGATAAACACGTGATCAGTGCCCGAACAGCCACGTCATCAGTGCATGCGCAGTCACGTGATCAGTGCATGATAGCCACGTGATCAGTGCGTGCACAGTCCCATGATCAGCGCCTGTCAGTCACTGATCATTGCCTGATAAACACGTGATCAGTGCATGATGAGCCATGTGATCAGTGCCCGATCAGCCACGTCATCAGTGCATGCGCAGTCACGTCATCAGTGCATGATAGCCACGTGATCAGTGCATGCTCAGTCACGTGATCTGGACTTGATCAGCCACGTGATCAGTGCCTGCAGAGTCACGTGATCAGGGCCTGCTGAGCTGCGTGATTCCTGCCGGCTCATCTGCATGACAATTGCCAGCTGAGCTGCGTGATTCCTGTCGGCTCATCTGCTTGACAATTGCCAGCTGAGCTGCGTGATTCCTGCCTGGTCACGTGCTTGATTATTGCCAGTTGAGCAGCATGATTCGTCACTGCTGAGCTCCATGCTTATTGCCTGCTGATTGCGTGGTTCGTGTCTGCTCAGCTCTTTGAGTATTGCCTCCTGAGGTCCCTGTTCGGTCGCCACCTGCCGGGGACCAGCCCCAACTGATCCAGGGTATTCGAAGGAGAGATGGCCTAGGCGACTATTTATATGCTAATCAGAGATGTCAAGAATAATAGTATGAGGAGAGCTCAGTAGGAAAATTCGGTGGAGAAAAGAGACTGAGTAGCTTGGTTTACGCGGAAGACCAATCAAACTTCAAGACAAGAAGTTTGCACCACTTACGTAGGCCGCAGGCGCCCTCTCGAATAGCGAAAGGTGCCTCACCCTAGACACCTTCTCGAGTGGGTCTTAGCAGCCCAGGCATAATTAGTAAGCGTGGTGGGTTCCGCGCTCCAGATGGAGACTCAGCTGGAAGTTAAAGGGAAGAATGACAAGGAACTTTATGAATTGGAGCTGTAAGTTAACTCTTTGACAGAGAGAGCGAGATGGTGGTGGGGGACAGCCCCCAGTGAAATCAGAGGTGAGAGCACAAAGCAATACAGTAGGCAGACTCCGGTTTTTTTGGGGGGAGATGCTCGAGAATATCCGGGTGGACTCCTGAGGCTCGATCCCGCATTTGCGTATGCCGAGCCTCCTTCCTCATGACCTTTGTCCAGAGTGGAATGCCTCCCCGGCTCCCGGCACATGATCAGTGCATGCTCAGTCACGATATCAGTGCCTGCTCAGCCACGTGATCACTGACGGCACAGTCACGTGATCAGCGCCTCTCAGTCACGTGATCACCGTATGATAAACACGTGATCAGTGAACGACCAGCCACGTGATCACTGCATGCGCGGTCAGGTGGTCAGTTCCTGATCAGCCACCTGATCAGTGCGTGCACAGTCCCCTGATCAGCGCCTGTCAGTCACTGATCACTGCCTGATAAACACGTGATCAGTGCCCGAACAGCCACGTCATCAGTGCATGCGCAGTCACGTGATCAGTGCATGATAGCCACGTGATCAGTGCGTGCACAGTCCCATGATCAGCGCCTGTCAGTCACTGATCATTGCCTGATAAACACGTGATCAGTGCATGATGAGCCATGTGATCAGTGATCAGCCACGTCATCAGTGCATGCGCAGTCACGTCATCAGTGCATGATAGCCACGTGATCAGTGCATGCTCAGTCACGTGATCTGGACTTGATCAGCCACGTGATCAGTGCCTGCAGAGTCACGTGATCAGGGCCTGCTGAGCTGCGTGATTCCTGCCGGCTCATCTGCATGACAATTGCCAGCTGAGCTGCGTGATTCCTGTCGGCTCATCTGCTTGACAATTGCCAGCTGAGCTGCGTGATTCCTGCCTGGTCACGTGCTTGATTATTGCCAGTTGAGCAGCATGATTCGTCACTGCTGAGCTCCATGCTTATTGCCTGCTGATTGCGTGGTTCGTGTCTGCTCAGCTCTTTGAGTATTGCCTCCTGAGGTCCCTGTTCGGTCGCCACCTGCCGGGGACCAGCCCCAACTGATCCAGGGTATTCGAAGGAGAGATGGCCTAGGCGACTATTTATATGCTAATCAGAGATGTCAAGAATAATAGTATGAGGAGAGCTCAGTAGGAAAATTCGGTGGAGAAAAGAGACTGAGTAGCTTGGTTTACGCGGAAGACCAATCAAACTTCAAGACAAGAAGTTTGCACCACTTACGTAGGCCGCAGGCGCCCTCTCGAATAGCGAAAGGTGCCTCACCCTAGACACCTTCTCGAGTGGGTCTTAGCAGCCCAGGCATAATTAGTAAGCGTGGTGGGTTCCGCGCTCCAGATGGAGACTCAGCTGGAAGTTAAAGGGAAGAATGACAAGGAACTTTATGAATTGGAGCTGTAAGTTAACTCTTTGACAGAGAGAGCGAGATGGTGGTGGGGGACAGCCCCCAGTGAAATCAGAGGTGAGAGCACAAAGCAATACAGTAGGCAGACTCCGGTTTTTTTGGGGGGAGATGCTCGAGAATATCCGGGTGGACTCCTGAGGCTCGATCCCGCATTTGCGTATGCCGAGCCTCCTTCCTCATGACCTTTGTCCAGAGTGGAATGCCTCCCCGGCTCCCGGCACATGATCAGTGCATGCTCAGTCACGATATCAGTGCCTGCTCAGCCACGTGATCACTGACGGCACAGTCACGTGATCAGCGCCTCTCAGTCACGTGATCACCGTATGATAAACACGTGATCAGTGAACGACCAGCCACGTGATCACTGCATGCGCGGTCAGGTGGTCAGTTCCTGATCAGCCACCTGATCAGTGCGTGCACAGTCCCCTGATCAGCGCCTGTCAGTCACTGATCACTGCCTGATAAACACGTGATCAGTGCCCGAACAGCCACGTCATCAGTGCATGCGCAGTCACGTGATCAGTGCATGATAGCCACGTGATCAGTGCGTGCACAGTCCCATGATCAGCGCCTGTCAGTCACTGATCATTGCCTGATAAACACGTGATCAGTGCATGATGAGCCATGTGATCAGTGCCCGATCAGCCACGTCATCAGTGCATGCGCAGTCACGTCATCAGTGCATGATAGCCACGTGATCAGTGCATGCTCAGTCACGTGATCTGGACTTGATCAGCCACGTGATCAGTGCCTGCAGAGTCACGTGATCAGGGCCTGCTGAGCTGCGTGATTCCTGCCGGCTCATCTGCATGACAATTGCCAGCTGAGCTGCGTGATTCCTGTCGGCTCATCTGCTTGACAATTGCCAGCTGAGCTGCGTGATTCCTGCCTGGTCACGTGCTTGATTATTGCCAGTTGAGCAGCATGATTCGTCACTGCTGAGCTCCATGCTTATTGCCTGCTGATTGCGTGGTTCGTGTCTGCTCAGCTCTTTGAGTATTGCCTCCTGAGGTCCCTGTTCGGTCGCCACCTGCCGGGGACCAGCCCCAACTGATCCAGGGTATTCGAAGGAGAGATGGCCTAGGCGACTATTTATATGCTAATCAGAGATGTCAAGAATAATAGTATGAGGAGAGCTCAGTAGGAAAATTCGGTGGAGAAAAGAGACTGAGTAGCTTGGTTTACGCGGAAGACCAATCAAACTTCAAGACAAGAAGTTTGCACCACTTACGTAGGCCGCAGGCGCCCTCTCGAATAGCGAAAGGTGCCTCACCCTAGACACCTTCTCGAGTGGGTCTTAGCAGCCCAGGCATAATTAGTAAGCGTGGTGGGTTCCGCGCTCCAGATGGAGACTCAGCTGGAAGTTAAAGGGAAGAATGACAAGGAACTTTATGAATTGGAGCTGTAAGTTAACTCTTTGACAGAGAGAGCGAGATGGTGGTGGGGGACAGCCCCCAGTGAAATCAGAGGTGAGAGCACAAAGCAATACAGTAGGCAGACTCCGGTTTTTTGGGGGGAGATGCTCGAGAATATCCGGGTGGACTCCTGAGGCTCGATCCCGCATTTGCGTATGCCGAGCCTCCTTCCTCATGACCTTTGTCCAGAGTGGAATGCCTCCCCGGCTCCCGGCACATGATCAGTGCATGCTCAGTCACGATATCAGTGCCTGCTCAGCCACGTGATCACTGACGGCACAGTCACGTGATCAGCGCCTCTCAGTCACGTGATCACCGTATGATAAACACGTGATCAGTGAACGACCAGCCACGTGATCACTGCATGCGCGGTCAGGTGGTCAGTTCCTGATCAGCCACCTGATCAGTGCGTGCACAGTCCCCTGATCAGCGCCTGTCAGTCACTGATCACTGCCTGATAAACACGTGATCAGTGCCCGAACAGCCACGTCATCAGTGCATGCGCAGTCACGTGATCAGTGCATGATAGCCACGTGATCAGTGCGTGCACAGTCCCATGATCAGCGCCTGTCAGTCACTGATCATTGCCTGATAAACACGTGATCAGTGCATGATGAGCCATGTGATCAGTGCCCGATCAGCCACGTCATCAGTGCATGCGCAGTCACGTCATCAGTGCATGATAGCCACGTGATCAGTGCATGCTCAGTCACGTGATCTGGACTTGATCAGCCACGTGATCAGTGCCTGCAGAGTCACGTGATCAGGGCCTGCTGAGCTGCGTGATTCCTGCCGGCTCATCTGCATGACAATTGCCAGCTGAGCTGCGTGATTCCTGTCGGCTCATCTGCTTGACAATTGCCAGCTGAGCTGCGTGATTCCTGCCTGGTCACGTGCTTGATTATTGCCAGTTGAGCAGCATGATTCGTCACTGCTGAGCTCCATGCTTATTGCCTGCTGATTGCGTGGTTCGTGTCTGCTCAGCTCTTTGAGTATTGCCTCCTGAGGTCCCTGTTCGGTCGCCACCTGCCGGGGACCAGCCCCAACTGATCCAGGGTATTCGAAGGAGAGATGGCCTAGGCGACTATTTATATGCTAATCAGAGATGTCAAGAATAATAGTATGAGGAGAGCTCAGTAGGAAAATTCGGTGGAGAAAAGAGACTGAGTAGCTTGGTTTACGCGGAAGACCAATCAAACTTCAAGACAAGAAGTTTGCACCACTTACGTAGGCCGCAGGCGCCCTCTCGAATAGCGAAAGGTGCCTCACCCTAGACACCTTCTCGAGTGGGTCTTAGCAGCCCAGGCATAATTAGTAAGCGTGGTGGGTTCCGCGCTCCAGATGGAGACTCAGCTGGAAGTTAAAGGGAAGAATGACAAGGAACTTTATGAATTGGAGCTGTAAGTTAACTCTTTGACAGAGAGAGCGAGATGGTGGTGGGGGACAGCCCCCAGTGAAATCAGAGGTGAGAGCACAAAGCAATACAGTAGGCAGACTCCGGTTTTTTTGGGGGGAGATGCTCGAGAATATCCGGGTGGACTCCTGAGGCTCGATCCCGCATTTGCGTATGCCGAGCCTCCTTCCTCATGACCTTTGTCCAGAGTGGAATGCCTCCCCGGCTCCCGGCACATGATCAGTGCATGCTCAGTCACGATATCAGTGCCTGCTCAGCCACGTGATCACTGACGGCACAGTCACGTGATCAGCGCCTCTCAGTCACGTGATCACCGTATGATAAACACGTGATCAGTGAACGACCAGCCACGTGATCACTGCATGCGCGGTCAGGTGGTCAGTTCCTGATCAGCCACCTGATCAGTGCGTGCACAGTCCCCTGATCAGCGCCTGTCAGTCACTGATCACTGCCTGATAAACACGTGATCAGTGCCCGAACAGCCACGTCATCAGTGCATGCGCAGTCACGTGATCAGTGCATGATAGCCACGTGATCAGTGCGTGCACAGTCCCATGATCAGCGCCTGTCAGTCACTGATCATTGCCTGATAAACACGTGATCAGTGCATGATGAGCCATGTGATCAGTGCCCGATCAGCCACGTCATCAGTGCATGCGCAGTCACGTCATCAGTGCATGATAGCCACGTGATCAGTGCATGCTCAGTCACGTGATCTGGACTTGATCAGCCACGTGATCAGTGCCTGCAGAGTCACGTGATCAGGGCCTGCTGAGCTGCGTGATTCCTGCCGGCTCATCTGCATGACAATTGCCAGCTGAGCTGCGTGATTCCTGTCGGCTCATCTGCTTGACAATTGCCAGCTGAGCTGCGTGATTCCTGCCTGGTCACGTGCTTGATTATTGCCAGTTGAGCAGCATGATTCGTCACTGCTGAGCTCCATGCTTATTGCCTGCTGATTGCGTGGTTCGTGTCTGCTCAGCTCTTTGAGTATTGCCTCCTGAGGTCCCTGTTCGGTCGCCACCTGCCGGGGACCAGCCCCAACTGATCCAGGGTATTCGAAGGAGAGATGGCCTAGGCGACTATTTATATGCTAATCAGAGATGTCAAGAATAATAGTATGAGGAGAGCTCAGTAGGAAAATTCGGTGGAGAAAAGAGACTGAGTAGCTTGGTTTACGCGGAAGACCAATCAAACTTCAAGACAAGAAGTTTGCACCACTTACGTAGGCCGCAGGCGCCCTCTCGAATAGCGAAAGGTGCCTCACCCTAGACACCTTCTCGAGTGGGTCTTAGCAGCCCAGGCATAATTAGTAAGCGTGGTGGGTTCCGCGCTCCAGATGGAGACTCAGCTGGAAGTTAAAGGGAAGAATGACAAGGAACTTTATGAATTGGAGCTGTAAGTTAACTCTTTGACAGAGAGAGCGAGATGGTGGTGGGGGACAGCCCCCAGTGAAATCAGAGGTGAGAGCACAAAGCAATACAGTAGGCAGACTCCGGTTTTTTTGGGGGGAGATGCTCGAGAATATCCGGGTGGACTCCTGAGGCTCGATCCCGCATTTGCGTATGCCGAGCCTCCTTCCTCATGACCTTTGTCCAGAGTGGAATGCCTCCCCGGCTCCCGGCACATGATCAGTGCATGCTCAGTCACGATATCAGTGCCTGCTCAGCCACGTGATCACTGACGGCACAGTCACGTGATCAGCGCCTCTCAGTCACGTGATCACCGTATGATAAACACGTGATCAGTGAACGACCAGCCACGTGATCACTGCATGCGCGGTCAGGTGGTCAGTTCCTGATCAGCCACCTGATCAGTGCGTGCACAGTCCCCTGATCAGCGCCTGTCAGTCACTGATCACTGCCTGATAAACACGTGATCAGTGCCCGAACAGCCACGTCATCAGTGCATGCGCAGTCACGTGATCAGTGCATGATAGCCACGTGATCAGTGCGTGCACAGTCCCATGATCAGCGCCTGTCAGTCACTGATCATTGCCTGATAAACACGTGATCAGTGCATGATGAGCCATGTGATCAGTGCCCGATCAGCCACGTCATCAGTGCATGCGCAGTCACGTCATCAGTGCATGATAGCCACGTGATCAGTGCATGCTCAGTCACGTGATCTGGACTTGATCAGCCACGTGATCAGTGCCTGCAGAGTCACGTGATCAGGGCCTGCTGAGCTGCGTGATTCCTGCCGGCTCATCTGCATGACAATTGCCAGCTGAGCTGCGTGATTCCTGTCGGCTCATCTGCTTGACAATTGCCAGCTGAGCTGCGTGATTCCTGCCTGGTCACGTGCTTGATTATTGCCAGTTGAGCAGCATGATTCGTCACTGCTGAGCTCCATGCTTATTGCCTGCTGATTGCGTGGTTCGTGTCTGCTCAGCTCTTTGAGTATTGCCTCCTGAGGTCCCTGTTCGGTCGCCACCTGCCGGGGACCAGCCCCAACTGATCCAGGGTATTCGAAGGAGAGATGGCCTAGGCGACTATTTATATGCTAATCAGAGATGTCAAGAATAATAGTATGAGGAGAGCTCAGTAGGAAAATTCGGTGGAGAAAAGAGACTGAGTAGCTTGGTTTACGCGGAAGACCAATCAAACTTCAAGACAAGAAGTTTGCACCACTTACGTAGGCCGCAGGCGCCCTCTCGAATAGCGAAAGGTGCCTCACCCTAGACACCTTCTCGAGTGGGTCTTAGCAGCCCAGGCATAATTAGTAAGCGTGGTGGGTTCCGCGCTCCAGATGGAGACTCAGCTGGAAGTTAAAGGGAAGAATGACAAGGAACTTTATGAATTGGAGCTGTAAGTTAACTCTTTGACAGAGAGAGCGAGATGGTGGTGGGGGACAGCCCCCAGTGAAATCAGAGGTGAGAGCACAAAGCAATACAGTAGGCAGACTCCGGTTTTTTTGGGGGGAGATGCTCGAGAATATCCGGGTGGACTCCTGAGGCTCGATCCCGCATTTGCGTATGCCGAGCCTCCTTCCTCATGACCTTTGTCCAGAGTGGAATGCCTCCCCGGCTCCCGGCACATGATCAGTGCATGCTCAGTCACGATATCAGTGCCTGCTCAGCCACGTGATCACTGACGGCACAGTCACGTGATCAGCGCCTCTCAGTCACGTGATCACCGTATGATAAACACGTGATCAGTGAACGACCAGCCACGTGATCACTGCATGCGCGGTCAGGTGGTCAGTTCCTGATCAGCCACCTGATCAGTGCGTGCACAGTCCCCTGATCAGCGCCTGTCAGTCACTGATCACTGCCTGATAAACACGTGATCAGTGCCCGAACAGCCACGTCATCAGTGCATGCGCAGTCACGTGATCAGTGCATGATAGCCACGTGATCAGTGCGTGCACAGTCCCATGATCAGCGCCTGTCAGTCACTGATCATTGCCTGATAAACACGTGATCAGTGCATGATGAGCCATGTGATCAGTGCCCGATCAGCCACGTCATCAGTGCATGCGCAGTCACGTCATCAGTGCATGATAGCCACGTGATCAGTGCATGCTCAGTCACGTGATCTGGACTTGATCAGCCACGTGATCAGTGCCTGCAGAGTCACGTGATCAGGGCCTGCTGAGCTGCGTGATTCCTGCCGGCTCATCTGCATGACAATTGCCAGCTGAGCTGCGTGATTCCTGTCGGCTCATCTGCTTGACAATTGCCAGCTGAGCTGCGTGATTCCTGCCTGGTCACGTGCTTGATTATTGCCAGTTGAGCAGCATGATTCGTCACTGCTGAGCTCCATGCTTATTGCCTGCTGATTGCGTGGTTCGTGTCTGCTCAGCTCTTTGAGTATTGCCTCCTGAGGTCCCTGTTCGGTCGCCACCTGCCGGGGACCAGCCCCAACTGATCCAGGGTATTCGAAGGAGAGATGGCCTAGGCGACTATTTATATGCTAATCAGAGATGTCAAGAATAATAGTATGAGGAGAGCTCAGTAGGAAAATTCGGTGGAGAAAAGAGACTGAGTAGCTTGGTTTACGCGGAAGACCAATCAAACTTCAAGACAAGAAGTTTGCACCACTTACGTAGGCCGCAGGCGCCCTCTCGAATAGCGAAAGGTGCCTCACCCTAGACACCTTCTCGAGTGGGTCTTAGCAGCCCAGGCATAATTAGTAAGCGTGGTGGGTTCCGCGCTCCAGATGGAGACTCAGCTGGAAGTTAAAGGGAAGAATGACAAGGAACTTTATGAATTGGAGCTGTAAGTTAACTCTTTGACAGAGAGAGCGAGATGGTGGTGGGGGACAGCCCCCAGTGAAATCAGAGGTGAGAGCACAAAGCAATACAGTAGGCAGACTCCGGTTTTTTTGGGGGGAGATGCTCGAGAATATCCGGGTGGACTCCTGAGGCTCGATCCCGCATTTGCGTATGCCGAGCCTCCTTCCTCATGACCTTTGTCCAGAGTGGAATGCCTCCCCGGCTCCCGGCACATGATCAGTGCATGCTCAGTCACGATATCAGTGCCTGCTCAGCCACGTGATCACTGACGGCACAGTCACGTGATCAGCGCCTCTCAGTCACGTGATCACCGTATGATAAACACGTGATCAGTGAACGACCAGCCACGTGATCACTGCATGCGCGGTCAGGTGGTCAGTTCCTGATCAGCCACCTGATCAGTGCGTGCACAGTCCCCTGATCAGCGCCTGTCAGTCACTGATCACTGCCTGATAAACACGTGATCAGTGCCCGAACAGCCACGTCATCAGTGCATGCGCAGTCACGTGATCAGTGCATGATAGCCACGTGATCAGTGCGTGCACAGTCCCATGATCAGCGCCTGTCAGTCACTGATCATTGCCTGATAAACACGTGATCAGTGCATGATGAGCCATGTGATCAGTGCCCGATCAGCCACGTCATCAGTGCATGCGCAGTCACGTCATCAGTGCATGATAGCCACGTGATCAGTGCATGCTCAGTCACGTGATCTGGACTTGATCAGCCACGTGATCAGTGCCTGCAGAGTCACGTGATCAGGGCCTGCTGAGCTGCGTGATTCCTGCCGGCTCATCTGCATGACAATTGCCATCTGAGCTGCGTGATTCCTGTCGGCTCATCTGCTTGACAATTGCCAGCTGAGCTGCGTGATTCCTGCCTGGTCACGTGCTTGATTATTGCCAGTTGAGCAGCATGATTCGTCACTGCTGAGCTCCATGCTTATTGCCTGCTGATTGCGTGGTTCGTGTCTGCTCAGCTCTTTGAGTATTGCCTCCTGAGGTCCCTGTTCGGTCGCCACCTGCCGGGGACCAGCCCCAACTGATCCAGGGTATTCGAAGGAGAGATGGCCTAGGCGACTATTTATATGCTAATCAGAGATGTCAAGAATAATAGTATGAGGAGAGCTCAGTAGGAAAATTCGGTGGAGAAAAGAGACTGAGTAGCTTGGTTTACGCGGAAGACCAATCAAACTTCAAGACAAGAAGTTTGCACCACTTACGTAGGCCGCAGGCGCCCTCTCGAATAGCGAAAGGTGCCTCACCCTAGACACCTTCTCGAGTGGGTCTTAGCAGCCCAGGCATAATTAGTAAGCGTGGTGGGTTCCGCGCTCCAGATGGAGACTCAGCTGGAAGTTAAAGGGAAGAATGACAAGGAACTTTATGAATTGGAGCTGTAAGTTAACTCTTTGACAGAGAGAGCGAGATGGTGGTGGGGGACAGCCCCCAGTGAAATCAGAGGTGAGAGCACAAAGCAATACAGTAGGCAGACTCCGGTTTTTTTGGGGGGAGATGCTCGAGAATATCCGGGTGGACTCCTGAGGCTCGATCCCGCATTTGCGTATGCCGAGCCTCCTTCCTCATGACCTTTGTCCAGAGTGGAATGCCTCCCCGGCTCCCGGCACATGATCAGTGCATGCTCAGTCACGATATCAGTGCCTGCTCAGCCACGTGATCACTGACGGCACAGTCACGTGATCAGCGCCTCTCAGTCACGTGATCACCGTATGATAAACACGTGATCAGTGAACGACCAGCCACGTGATCACTGCATGCGCGGTCAGGTGGTCAGTTCCTGATCAGCCACCTGATCAGTGCGTGCACAGTCCCCTGATCAGCGCCTGTCAGTCACTGATCACTGCCTGATAAACACGTGATCAGTGCCCGAACAGCCACGTCATCAGTGCATGCGCAGTCACGTGATCAGTGCATGATAGCCACGTGATCAGTGCGTGCACAGTCCCATGATCAGCGCCTGTCAGTCACTGATCATTGCCTGATAAACACGTGATCAGTGCATGATGAGCCATGTGATCAGTGCCCGATCAGCCACGTCATCAGTGCATGCGCAGTCACGTCATCAGTGCATGATAGCCACGTGATCAGTGCATGCTCAGTCACGTGATCTGGACTTGATCAGCCACGTGATCAGTGCCTGCAGAGTCACGTGATCAGGGCCTGCTGAGCTGCGTGATTCCTGCCGGCTCATCTGCATGACAATTGCCATCTGAGCTGCGTGATTCCTGTCGGCTCATCTGCTTGACAATTGCCAGCTGAGCTGCGTGATTCCTGCCTGGTCACGTGCTTGATTATTGCCAGTTGAGCAGCATGATTCGTCACTGCTGAGCTCCATGCTTATTGCCTGCTGATTGCGTGGTTCGTGTCTGCTCAGCTCTTTGAGTATTGCCTCCTGAGGTCCCTGTTCGGTCGCCACCTGCCGGGGACCAGCCCCAACTGATCCAGGGTATTCGAAGGAGAGATGGCCTAGGCGACTATTTATATGCTAATCAGAGATGTCAAGAATAATAGTATGAGGAGAGCTCAGTAGGAAAATTCGGTGGAGAAAAGAGACTGAGTAGCTTGGTTTACGCGGAAGACCAATCAAACTTCAAGACAAGAAGTTTGCACCACTTACGTAGGCCGCAGGCGCCCTCTCGAATAGCGAAAGGTGCCTCACCCTAGACACCTTCTCGAGTGGGTCTTAGCAGCCCAGGCATAATTAGTAAGCGTGGTGGGTTCCGCGCTCCAGATGGAGACTCAGCTGGAAGTTAAAGGGAAGAATGACAAGGAACTTTATGAATTGGAGCTGTAAGTTAACTCTTTGACAGAGAGAGCGAGATGGTGGTGGGGGACAGCCCCCAGTGAAATCAGAGGTGAGAGCACAAAGCAATACAGTAGGCAGACTCCGGTTTTTTTGGGGGGAGATGCTCGAGAATATCCGGGTGGACTCCTGAGGCTCGATCCCGCATTTGCGTATGCCGAGCCTCCTTCCTCATGACCTTTGTCCAGAGTGGAATGCCTCCCCGGCTCCCGGCACATGATCAGTGCATGCTCAGTCACGATATCAGTGCCTGCTCAGCCACGTGATCACTGACGGCACAGTCACGTGATCAGCGCCTCTCAGTCACGTGATCACCGTATGATAAACACGTGATCAGTGAACGACCAGCCACGTGATCACTGCATGCGCGGTCAGGTGGTCAGTTCCTGATCAGCCACCTGATCAGTGCGTGCACAGTCCCCTGATCAGCGCCTGTCAGTCACTGATCACTGCCTGATAAACACGTGATCAGTGCCCGAACAGCCACGTCATCAGTGCATGCGCAGTCACGTGATCAGTGCATGATAGCCACGTGATCAGTGCGTGCACAGTCCCATGATCAGCGCCTGTCAGTCACTGATCATTGCCTGATAAACACGTGATCAGTGCATGATGAGCCATGTGATCAGTGCCCGATCAGCCACGTCATCAGTGCATGCGCAGTCACGTCATCAGTGCATGATAGCCACGTGATCAGTGCATGCTCAGTCACGTGATCTGGACTTGATCAGCCACGTGATCAGTGCCTGCAGAGTCACGTGATCAGGGCCTGCTGAGCTGCGTGATTCCTGCCGGCTCATCTGCATGACAATTGCCATCTGAGCTGCGTGATTCCTGTCGGCTCATCTGCTTGACAATTGCCAGCTGAGCTGCGTGATTCCTGCCTGGTCACGTGCTTGATTATTGCCAGTTGAGCAGCATGATTCGTCACTGCTGAGCTCCATGCTTATTGCCTGCTGATTGCGTGGTTCGTGTCTGCTCAGCTCTTTGAGTATTGCCTCCTGAGGTCCCTGTTCGGTCGCCACCTGCCGGGGACCAGCCCCAACTGATCCAGGGTATTCGAAGGAGAGATGGCCTAGGCGACTATTTATATGCTAATCAGAGATGTCAAGAATAATAGTATGAGGAGAGCTCAGTAGGAAAATTCGGTGGAGAAAAGAGACTGAGTAGCTTGGTTTACGCGGAAGACCAATCAAACTTCAAGACAAGAAGTTTGCACCACTTACGTAGGCCGCAGGCGCCCTCTCGAATAGCGAAAGGTGCCTCACCCTAGACACCTTCTCGAGTGGGTCTTAGCAGCCCAGGCATAATTAGTAAGCGTGGTGGGTTCCGCGCTCCAGATGGAGACTCAGCTGGAAGTTAAAGGGAAGAATGACAAGGAACTTTATGAATTGGAGCTGTAAGTTAACTCTTTGACAGAGAGAGCGAGATGGTGGTGGGGGACAGCCCCCAGTGAAATCAGAGGTGAGAGCACAAAGCAATACAGTAGGCAGACTCCGGTTTTTTTGGGGGGAGATGCTCGAGAATATCCGGGTGGACTCCTGAGGCTCGATCCCGCATTTGCGTATGCCGAGCCTCCTTCCTCATGACCTTTGTCCAGAGTGGAATGCCTCCCCGGCTCCCGGCACATGATCAGTGCATGCTCAGTCACGATATCAGTGCCTGCTCAGCCACGTGATCACTGACGGCACAGTCACGTGATCAGCGCCTCTCAGTCACGTGATCACCGTATGATAAACACGTGATCAGTGAACGACCAGCCACGTGATCACTGCATGCGCGGTCAGGTGGTCAGTTCCTGATCAGCCACCTGATCAGTGCGTGCACAGTCCCCTGATCAGCGCCTGTCAGTCACTGATCACTGCCTGATAAACACGTGATCAGTGCCCGAACAGCCACGTCATCAGTGCATGCGCAGTCACGTGATCAGTGCATGATAGCCACGTGATCAGTGCGTGCACAGTCCCATGATCAGCGCCTGTCAGTCACTGATCATTGCCTGATAAACACGTGATCAGTGCATGATGAGCCATGTGATCAGTGCCCGATCAGCCACGTCATCAGTGCATGCGCAGTCACGTCATCAGTGCATGATAGCCACGTGATCAGTGCATGCTCAGTCACGTGATCTGGACTTGATCAGCCACGTGATCAGTGCCTGCAGAGTCACGTGATCAGGGCCTGCTGAGCTGCGTGATTCCTGCCGGCTCATCTGCATGACAATTGCCATCTGAGCTGCGTGATTCCTGTCGGCTCATCTGCTTGACAATTGCCAGCTGAGCTGCGTGATTCCTGCCTGGTCACGTGCTTGATTATTGCCAGTTGAGCAGCATGATTCGTCACTGCTGAGCTCCATGCTTATTGCCTGCTGATTGCGTGGTTCGTGTCTGCTCAGCTCTTTGAGTATTGCCTCCTGAGGTCCCTGTTCGGTCGCCACCTGCCGGGGACCAGCCCCAACTGATCCAGGGTATTCGAAGGAGAGATGGCCTAGGCGACTATTTATATGCTAATCAGAGATGTCAAGAATAATAGTATGAGGAGAGCTCAGTAGGAAAATTCGGTGGAGAAAAGAGACTGAGTAGCTTGGTTTACGCGGAAGACCAATCAAACTTCAAGACAAGAAGTTTGCACCACTTACGTAGGCCGCAGGCGCCCTCTCGAATAGCGAAAGGTGCCTCACCCTAGACACCTTCTCGAGTGGGTCTTAGCAGCCCAGGCATAATTAGTAAGCGTGGTGGGTTCCGCGCTCCAGATGGAGACTCAGCTGGAAGTTAAAGGGAAGAATGACAAGGAACTTTATGAATTGGAGCTGTAAGTTAACTCTTTGACAGAGAGAGCGAGATGGTGGTGGGGGACAGCCCCCAGTGAAATCAGAGGTGAGAGCACAAAGCAATACAGTAGGCAGACTCCGGTTTTTTTGGGGGGAGATGCTCGAGAATATCCGGGTGGACTCCTGAGGCTCGATCCCGCATTTGCGTATGCCGAGCCTCCTTCCTCATGACCTTTGTCCAGAGTGGAATGCCTCCCCGGCTCCCGGCACATGATCAGTGCATGCTCAGTCACGATATCAGTGCCTGCTCAGCCACGTGATCACTGACGGCACAGTCACGTGATCAGCGCCTCTCAGTCACGTGATCACCGTATGATAAACACGTGATCAGTGAACGACCAGCCACGTGATCACTGCATGCGCGGTCAGGTGGTCAGTTCCTGATCAGCCACCTGATCAGTGCGTGCACAGTCCCCTGATCAGCGCCTGTCAGTCACTGATCACTGCCTGATAAACACGTGATCAGTGCCCGAACAGCCACGTCATCAGTGCATGCGCAGTCACGTGATCAGTGCATGATAGCCACGTGATCAGTGCGTGCACAGTCCCATGATCAGCGCCTGTCAGTCACTGATCATTGCCTGATAAACACGTGATCAGTGCATGATGAGCCATGTGATCAGTGCCCGATCAGCCACGTCATCAGTGCATGCGCAGTCACGTCATCAGTGCATGATAGCCACGTGATCAGTGCATGCTCAGTCACGTGATCTGGACTTGATCAGCCACGTGATCAGTGCCTGCAGAGTCACGTGATCAGGGCCTGCTGAGCTGCGTGATTCCTGCCGGCTCATCTGCATGACAATTGCCAGCTGAGCTGCGTGATTCCTGTCGGCTCATCTGCTTGACAATTGCCAGCTGAGCTGCGTGATTCCTGCCTGGTCACGTGCTTGATTATTGCCAGTTGAGCAGCATGATTCGTCACTGCTGAGCTCCATGCTTATTGCCTGCTGATTGCGTGGTTCGTGTCTGCTCAGCTCTTTGAGTATTGCCTCCTGAGGTCCCTGTTCGGTCGCCACCTGCCGGGGACCAGCCCCAACTGATCCAGGGTATTCGAAGGAGAGATGGCCTAGGCGACTATTTATATGCTAATCAGAGATGTCAAGAATAATAGTATGAGGAGAGCTCAGTAGGAAAATTCGGTGGAGAAAAGAGACTGAGTAGCTTGGTTTACGCGGAAGACCAATCAAACTTCAAGACAAGAAGTTTGCACCACTTACGTAGGCCGCAGGCGCCCTCTCGAATAGCGAAAGGTGCCTCACCCTAGACACCTTCTCGAGTGGGTCTTAGCAGCCCAGGCATAATTAGTAAGCGTGGTGGGTTCCGCGCTCCAGATGGAGACTCAGCTGGAAGTTAAAGGGAAGAATGACAAGGAACTTTATGAATTGGAGCTGTAAGTTAACTCTTTGACAGAGAGAGCGAGATGGTGGTGGGGGACAGCCCCCAGTGAAATCAGAGGTGAGAGCACAAAGCAATACAGTAGGCAGACTCCGGTTTTTTGGGGGGAGATGCTCGAGAATATCCGGGTGGACTCCTGAGGCTCGATCCCGCATTTGCGTATGCCGAGCCTCCTTCCTCATGACCTTTGTCCAGAGTGGAATGCCTCCCCGGCTCCCGGCACATGATCAGTGCATGCTCAGTCACGATATCAGTGCCTGCTCAGCCACGTGATCACTGACGGCACAGTCACGTGATCAGCGCCTCTCAGTCACGTGATCACCGTATGATAAACACGTGATCAGTGAACGACCAGCCACGTGATCACTGCATGCGCGGTCAGGTGGTCAGTTCCTGATCAGCCACCTGATCAGTGCGTGCACAGTCCCCTGATCAGCGCCTGTCAGTCACTGATCACTGCCTGATAAACACGTGATCAGTGCCCGAACAGCCACGTCATCAGTGCATGCGCAGTCACGTGATCAGTGCATGATAGCCACGTGATCAGTGCGTGCACAGTCCCATGATCAGCGCCTGTCAGTCACTGATCATTGCCTGATAAACACGTGATCAGTGCATGATGAGCCATGTGATCAGTGCCCGATCAGCCACGTCATCAGTGCATGCGCAGTCACGTCATCAGTGCATGATAGCCACGTGATCAGTGCATGCTCAGTCACGTGATCTGGACTTGATCAGCCACGTGATCAGTGCCTGCAGAGTCACGTGATCAGGGCCTGCTGAGCTGCGTGATTCCTGCCGGCTCATCTGCATGACAATTGCCAGCTGAGCTGCGTGATTCCTGTCGGCTCATCTGCTTGACAATTGCCAGCTGAGCTGCGTGATTCCTGCCTGGTCACGTGCTTGATTATTGCCAGTTGAGCAGCATGATTCGTCACTGCTGAGCTCCATGCTTATTGCCTGCTGATTGCGTGGTTCGTGTCTGCTCAGCTCTTTGAGTATTGCCTCCTGAGGTCCCTGTTCGGTCGCCACCTGCCGGGGACCAGCCCCAACTGATCCAGGGTATTCGAAGGAGAGATGGCCTAGGCGACTATTTATATGCTAATCAGAGATGTCAAGAATAATAGTATGAGGAGAGCTCAGTAGGAAAATTCGGTGGAGAAAAGAGACTGAGTAGCTTGGTTTACGCGGAAGACCAATCAAACTTCAAGACAAGAAGTTTGCACCACTTACGTAGGCCGCAGGCGCCCTCTCGAATAGCGAAAGGTGCCTCACCCTAGACACCTTCTCGAGTGGGTCTTAGCAGCCCAGGCATAATTAGTAAGCGTGGTGGGTTCCGCGCTCCAGATGGAGACTCAGCTGGAAGTTAAAGGGAAGAATGACAAGGAACTTTATGAATTGGAGCTGTAAGTTAACTCTTTGACAGAGAGAGCGAGATGGTGGTGGGGGACAGCCCCCAGTGAAATCAGAGGTGAGAGCACAAAGCAATACAGTAGGCAGACTCCGGTTTTTTTGGGGGGAGATGCTCGAGAATATCCGGGTGGACTCCTGAGGCTCGATCCCGCATTTGCGTATGCCGAGCCTCCTTCCTCATGACCTTTGTCCAGAGTGGAATGCCTCCCCGGCTCCCGGCACATGATCAGTGCATGCTCAGTCACGATATCAGTGCCTGCTCAGCCACGTGATCACTGACGGCACAGTCACGTGATCAGCGCCTCTCAGTCACGTGATCACCGTATGATAAACACGTGATCAGTGAACGACCAGCCACGTGATCACTGCATGCGCGGTCAGGTGGTCAGTTCCTGATCAGCCACCTGATCAGTGCGTGCACAGTCCCCTGATCAGCGCCTGTCAGTCACTGATCACTGCCTGATAAACACGTGATCAGTGCCCGAACAGCCACGTCATCAGTGCATGCGCAGTCACGTGATCAGTGCATGATAGCCACGTGATCAGTGCGTGCACAGTCCCATGATCAGCGCCTGTCAGTCACTGATCATTGCCTGATAAACACGTGATCAGTGCATGATGAGCCATGTGATCAGTGCCCGATCAGCCACGTCATCAGTGCATGCGCAGTCACGTCATCAGTGCATGATAGCCACGTGATCAGTGCATGCTCAGTCACGTGATCTGGACTTGATCAGCCACGTGATCAGTGCCTGCAGAGTCACGTGATCAGGGCCTGCTGAGCTGCGTGATTCCTGCCGGCTCATCTGCATGACAATTGCCAGCTGAGCTGCGTGATTCCTGTCGGCTCATCTGCTTGACAATTGCCAGCTGAGCTGCGTGATTCCTGCCTGGTCACGTGCTTGATTATTGCCAGTTGAGCAGCATGATTCGTCACTGCTGAGCTCCATGCTTATTGCCTGCTGATTGCGTGGTTCGTGTCTGCTCAGCTCTTTGAGTATTGCCTCCTGAGGTCCCTGTTCGGTCGCCACCTGCCGGGGACCAGCCCCAACTGATCCAGGGTATTCGAAGGAGAGATGGCCTAGGCGACTATTTATATGCTAATCAGAGATGTCAAGAATAATAGTATGAGGAGAGCTCAGTAGGAAAATTCGGTGGAGAAAAGAGACTGAGTAGCTTGGTTTACGCGGAAGACCAATCAAACTTCAAGACAAGAAGTTTGCACCACTTACGTAGGCCGCAGGCGCCCTCTCGAATAGCGAAAGGTGCCTCACCCTAGACACCTTCTCGAGTGGGTCTTAGCAGCCCAGGCATAATTAGTAAGCGTGGTGGGTTCCGCGCTCCAGATGGAGACTCAGCTGGAAGTTAAAGGGAAGAATGACAAGGAACTTTATGAATTGGAGCTGTAAGTTAACTCTTTGACAGAGAGAGCGAGATGGTGGTGGGGGACAGCCCCCAGTGAAATCAGAGGTGAGAGCACAAAGCAATACAGTAGGCAGACTCCGGTTTTTTTGGGGGGAGATGCTCGAGAATATCCGGGTGGACTCCTGAGGCTCGATCCCGCATTTGCGTATGCCGAGCCTCCTTCCTCATGACCTTTGTCCAGAGTGGAATGCCTCCCCGGCTCCCGGCACATGATCAGTGCATGCTCAGTCACGATATCAGTGCCTGCTCAGCCACGTGATCACTGACGGCACAGTCACGTGATCAGCGCCTCTCAGTCACGTGATCACCGTATGATAAACACGTGATCAGTGAACGACCAGCCACGTGATCACTGCATGCGCGGTCAGGTGGTCAGTTCCTGATCAGCCACCTGATCAGTGCGTGCACAGTCCCCTGATCAGCGCCTGTCAGTCACTGATCACTGCCTGATAAACACGTGATCAGTGCCCGAACAGCCACGTCATCAGTGCATGCGCAGTCACGTGATCAGTGCATGATAGCCACGTGATCAGTGCGTGCACAGTCCCATGATCAGCGCCTGTCAGTCACTGATCATTGCCTGATAAACACGTGATCAGTGCATGATGAGCCATGTGATCAGTGCCCGATCAGCCACGTCATCAGTGCATGCGCAGTCACGTCATCAGTGCATGATAGCCACGTGATCAGTGCATGCTCAGTCACGTGATCTGGACTTGATCAGCCACGTGATCAGTGCCTGCAGAGTCACGTGATCAGGGCCTGCTGAGCTGCGTGATTCCTGCCGGCTCATCTGCATGACAATTGCCATCTGAGCTGCGTGATTCCTGTCGGCTCATCTGCTTGACAATTGCCAGCTGAGCTGCGTGATTCCTGCCTGGTCACGTGCTTGATTATTGCCAGTTGAGCAGCATGATTCGTCACTGCTGAGCTCCATGCTTATTGCCTGCTGATTGCGTGGTTCGTGTCTGCTCAGCTCTTTGAGTATTGCCTCCTGAGGTCCCTGTTCGGTCGCCACCTGCCGGGGACCAGCCCCAACTGATCCAGGGTATTCGAAGGAGAGATGGCCTAGGCGACTATTTATATGCTAATCAGAGATGTCAAGAATAATAGTATGAGGAGAGCTCAGTAGGAAAATTCGGTGGAGAAAAGAGACTGAGTAGCTTGGTTTACGCGGAAGACCAATCAAACTTCAAGACAAGAAGTTTGCACCACTTACGTAGGCCGCAGGCGCCCTCTCGAATAGCGAAAGGTGCCTCACCCTAGACACCTTCTCGAGTGGGTCTTAGCAGCCCAGGCATAATTAGTAAGCGTGGTGGGTTCCGCGCTCCAGATGGAGACTCAGCTGGAAGTTAAAGGGAAGAATGACAAGGAACTTTATGAATTGGAGCTGTAAGTTAACTCTTTGACAGAGAGAGCGAGATGGTGGTGGGGGACAGCCCCCAGTGAAATCAGAGGTGAGAGCACAAAGCAATACAGTAGGCAGACTCCGGTTTTTTTGGGGGGAGATGCTCGAGAATATCCGGGTGGACTCCTGAGGCTCGATCCCGCATTTGCGTATGCCGAGCCTCCTTCCTCATGACCTTTGTCCAGAGTGGAATGCCTCCCCGGCTCCCGGCACATGATCAGTGCATGCTCAGTCACGATATCAGTGCCTGCTCAGCCACGTGATCACTGACGGCACAGTCACGTGATCAGCGCCTCTCAGTCACGTGATCACCGTATGATAAACACGTGATCAGTGAACGACCAGCCACGTGATCACTGCATGCGCGGTCAGGTGGTCAGTTCCTGATCAGCCACCTGATCAGTGCGTGCACAGTCCCCTGATCAGCGCCTGTCAGTCACTGATCACTGCCTGATAAACACGTGATCAGTGCCCGAACAGCCACGTCATCAGTGCATGCGCAGTCACGTGATCAGTGCATGATAGCCACGTGATCAGTGCGTGCACAGTCCCATGATCAGCGCCTGTCAGTCACTGATCATTGCCTGATAAACACGTGATCAGTGCATGATGAGCCATGTGATCAGTGCCCGATCAGCCACGTCATCAGTGCATGCGCAGTCACGTCATCAGTGCATGATAGCCACGTGATCAGTGCATGCTCAGTCACGTGATCTGGACTTGATCAGCCACGTGATCAGTGCCTGCAGAGTCACGTGATCAGGGCCTGCTGAGCTGCGTGATTCCTGCCGGCTCATCTGCATGACAATTGCCAGCTGAGCTGCGTGATTCCTGTCGGCTCATCTGCTTGACAATTGCCAGCTGAGCTGCGTGATTCCTGCCTGGTCACGTGCTTGATTATTGCCAGTTGAGCAGCATGATTCGTCACTGCTGAGCTCCATGCTTATTGCCTGCTGATTGCGTGGTTCGTGTCTGCTCAGCTCTTTGAGTATTGCCTCCTGAGGTCCCTGTTCGGTCGCCACCTGCCGGGGACCAGCCCCAACTGATCCAGGGTATTCGAAGGAGAGATGGCCTAGGCGACTATTTATATGCTAATCAGAGATGTCAAGAATAATAGTATGAGGAGAGCTCAGTAGGAAAATTCGGTGGAGAAAAGAGACTGAGTAGCTTGGTTTACGCGGAAGACCAATCAAACTTCAAGACAAGAAGTTTGCACCACTTACGTAGGCCGCAGGCGCCCTCTCGAATAGCGAAAGGTGCCTCACCCTAGACACCTTCTCGAGTGGGTCTTAGCAGCCCAGGCATAATTAGTAAGCGTGGTGGGTTCCGCGCTCCAGATGGAGACTCAGCTGGAAGTTAAAGGGAAGAATGACAAGGAACTTTATGAATTGGAGCTGTAAGTTAACTCTTTGACAGAGAGAGCGAGATGGTGGTGGGGGACAGCCCCCAGTGAAATCAGAGGTGAGAGCACAAAGCAATACAGTAGGCAGACTCCGGTTTTTTTGGGGGGAGATGCTCGAGAATATCCGGGTGGACTCCTGAGGCTCGATCCCGCATTTGCGTATGCCGAGCCTCCTTCCTCATGACCTTTGTCCAGAGTGGAATGCCTCCCCGGCTCCCGGCACATGATCAGTGCATGCTCAGTCACGATATCAGTGCCTGCTCAGCCACGTGATCACTGACGGCACAGTCACGTGATCAGCGCCTCTCAGTCACGTGATCACCGTATGATAAACACGTGATCAGTGAACGACCAGCCACGTGATCACTGCATGCGCGGTCAGGTGGTCAGTTCCTGATCAGCCACCTGATCAGTGCGTGCACAGTCCCCTGATCAGCGCCTGTCAGTCACTGATCACTGCCTGATAAACACGTGATCAGTGCCCGAACAGCCACGTCATCAGTGCATGCGCAGTCACGTGATCAGTGCATGATAGCCACGTGATCAGTGCGTGCACAGTCCCATGATCAGCGCCTGTCAGTCACTGATCATTGCCTGATAAACACGTGATCAGTGCATGATGAGCCATGTGATCAGTGCCCGATCAGCCACGTCATCAGTGCATGCGCAGTCACGTCATCAGTGCATGATAGCCACGTGATCAGTGCATGCTCAGTCACGTGATCTGGACTTGATCAGCCACGTGATCAGTGCCTGCAGAGTCACGTGATCAGGGCCTGCTGAGCTGCGTGATTCCTGCCGGCTCATCTGCATGACAATTGCCATCTGAGCTGCGTGATTCCTGTCGGCTCATCTGCTTGACAATTGCCAGCTGAGCTGCGTGATTCCTGCCTGGTCACGTGCTTGATTATTGCCAGTTGAGCAGCATGATTCGTCACTGCTGAGCTCCATGCTTATTGCCTGCTGATTGCGTGGTTCGTGTCTGCTCAGCTCTTTGAGTATTGCCTCCTGAGGTCCCTGTTCGGTCGCCACCTGCCGGGGACCAGCCCCAACTGATCCAGGGTATTCGAAGGAGAGATGGCCTAGGCGACTATTTATATGCTAATCAGAGATGTCAAGAATAATAGTATGAGGAGAGCTCAGTAGGAAAATTCGGTGGAGAAAAGAGACTGAGTAGCTTGGTTTACGCGGAAGACCAATCAAACTTCAAGACAAGAAGTTTGCACCACTTACGTAGGCCGCAGGCGCCCTCTCGAATAGCGAAAGGTGCCTCACCCTAGACACCTTCTCGAGTGGGTCTTAGCAGCCCAGGCATAATTAGTAAGCGTGGTGGGTTCCGCGCTCCAGATGGAGACTCAGCTGGAAGTTAAAGGGAAGAATGACAAGGAACTTTATGAATTGGAGCTGTAAGTTAACTCTTTGACAGAGAGAGCGAGATGGTGGTGGGGGACAGCCCCCAGTGAAATCAGAGGTGAGAGCACAAAGCAATACAGTAGGCAGACTCCGGTTTTTTTGGGGGGAGATGCTCGAGAATATCCGGGTGGACTCCTGAGGCTCGATCCCGCATTTGCGTATGCCGAGCCTCCTTCCTCATGACCTTTGTCCAGAGTGGAATGCCTCCCCGGCTCCCGGCACATGATCAGTGCATGCTCAGTCACGATATCAGTGCCTGCTCAGCCACGTGATCACTGACGGCACAGTCACGTGATCAGCGCCTCTCAGTCACGTGATCACCGTATGATAAACACGTGATCAGTGAACGACCAGCCACGTGATCACTGCATGCGCGGTCAGGTGGTCAGTTCCTGATCAGCCACCTGATCAGTGCGTGCACAGTCCCCTGATCAGCGCCTGTCAGTCACTGATCACTGCCTGATAAACACGTGATCAGTGCCCGAACAGCCACGTCATCAGTGCATGCGCAGTCACGTGATCAGTGCATGATAGCCACGTGATCAGTGCGTGCACAGTCCCATGATCAGCGCCTGTCAGTCACTGATCATTGCCTGATAAACACGTGATCAGTGCATGATGAGCCATGTGATCAGTGCCCGATCAGCCACGTCATCAGTGCATGCGCAGTCACGTCATCAGTGCATGATAGCCACGTGATCAGTGCATGCTCAGTCACGTGATCTGGACTTGATCAGCCACGTGATCAGTGCCTGCAGAGTCACGTGATCAGGGCCTGCTGAGCTGCGTGATTCCTGCCGGCTCATCTGCATGACAATTGCCATCTGAGCTGCGTGATTCCTGTCGGCTCATCTGCTTGACAATTGCCAGCTGAGCTGCGTGATTCCTGCCTGGTCACGTGCTTGATTATTGCCAGTTGAGCAGCATGATTCGTCACTGCTGAGCTCCATGCTTATTGCCTGCTGATTGCGTGGTTCGTGTCTGCTCAGCTCTTTGAGTATTGCCTCCTGAGGTCCCTGTTCGGTCGCCACCTGCCGGGGACCAGCCCCAACTGATCCAGGGTATTCGAAGGAGAGATGGCCTAGGCGACTATTTATATGCTAATCAGAGATGTCAAGAATAATAGTATGAGGAGAGCTCAGTAGGAAAATTCGGTGGAGAAAAGAGACTGAGTAGCTTGGTTTACGCGGAAGACCAATCAAACTTCAAGACAAGAAGTTTGCACCACTTACGTAGGCCGCAGGCGCCCTCTCGAATAGCGAAAGGTGCCTCACCCTAGACACCTTCTCGAGTGGGTCTTAGCAGCCCAGGCATAATTAGTAAGCGTGGTGGGTTCCGCGCTCCAGATGGAGACTCAGCTGGAAGTTAAAGGGAAGAATGACAAGGAACTTTATGAATTGGAGCTGTAAGTTAACTCTTTGACAGAGAGAGCGAGATGGTGGTGGGGGACAGCCCCCAGTGAAATCAGAGGTGAGAGCACAAAGCAATACAGTAGGCAGACTCCGGTTTTTTGGGGGGAGATGCTCGAGAATATCCGGGTGGACTCCTGAGGCTCGATCCCGCATTTGCGTATGCCGAGCCTCCTTCCTCATGACCTTTGTCCAGAGTGGAATGCCTCCCCGGCTCCCGGCACATGATCAGTGCATGCTCAGTCACGATATCAGTGCCTGCTCAGCCACGTGATCACTGACGGCACAGTCACGTGATCAGCGCCTCTCAGTCACGTGATCACCGTATGATAAACACGTGATCAGTGAACGACCAGCCACGTGATCACTGCATGCGCGGTCAGGTGGTCAGTTCCTGATCAGCCACCTGATCAGTGCGTGCACAGTCCCCTGATCAGCGCCTGTCAGTCACTGATCACTGCCTGATAAACACGTGATCAGTGCCCGAACAGCCACGTCATCAGTGCATGCGCAGTCACGTGATCAGTGCATGATAGCCACGTGATCAGTGCGTGCACAGTCCCATGATCAGCGCCTGTCAGTCACTGATCATTGCCTGATAAACACGTGATCAGTGCATGATGAGCCATGTGATCAGTGCCCGATCAGCCACGTCATCAGTGCATGCGCAGTCACGTCATCAGTGCATGATAGCCACGTGATCAGTGCATGCTCAGTCACGTGATCTGGACTTGATCAGCCACGTGATCAGTGCCTGCAGAGTCACGTGATCAGGGCCTGCTGAGCTGCGTGATTCCTGCCGGCTCATCTGCATGACAATTGCCAGCTGAGCTGCGTGATTCCTGTCGGCTCATCTGCTTGACAATTGCCAGCTGAGCTGCGTGATTCCTGCCTGGTCACGTGCTTGATTATTGCCAGTTGAGCAGCATGATTCGTCACTGCTGAGCTCCATGCTTATTGCCTGCTGATTGCGTGGTTCGTGTCTGCTCAGCTCTTTGAGTATTGCCTCCTGAGGTCCCTGTTCGGTCGCCACCTGCCGGGGACCAGCCCCAACTGATCCAGGGTATTCGAAGGAGAGATGGCCTAGGCGACTATTTATATGCTAATCAGAGATGTCAAGAATAATAGTATGAGGAGAGCTCAGTAGGAAAATTCGGTGGAGAAAAGAGACTGAGTAGCTTGGTTTACGCGGAAGACCAATCAAACTTCAAGACAAGAAGTTTGCACCACTTACGTAGGCCGCAGGCGCCCTCTCGAATAGCGAAAGGTGCCTCACCCTAGACACCTTCTCGAGTGGGTCTTAGCAGCCCAGGCATAATTAGTAAGCGTGGTGGGTTCCGCGCTCCAGATGGAGACTCAGCTGGAAGTTAAAGGGAAGAATGACAAGGAACTTTATGAATTGGAGCTGTAAGTTAACTCTTTGACAGAGAGAGCGAGATGGTGGTGGGGGACAGCCCCCAGTGAAATCAGAGGTGAGAGCACAAAGCAATACAGTAGGCAGACTCCGGTTTTTTTGGGGGGAGATGCTCGAGAATATCCGGGTGGACTCCTGAGGCTCGATCCCGCATTTGCGTATGCCGAGCCTCCTTCCTCATGACCTTTGTCCAGAGTGGAATGCCTCCCCGGCTCCCGGCACATGATCAGTGCATGCTCAGTCACGATATCAGTGCCTGCTCAGCCACGTGATCACTGACGGCACAGTCACGTGATCAGCGCCTCTCAGTCACGTGATCACCGTATGATAAACACGTGATCAGTGAACGACCAGCCACGTGATCACTGCATGCGCGGTCAGGTGGTCAGTTCCTGATCAGCCACCTGATCAGTGCGTGCACAGTCCCCTGATCAGCGCCTGTCAGTCACTGATCACTGCCTGATAAACACGTGATCAGTGCCCGAACAGCCACGTCATCAGTGCATGCGCAGTCACGTGATCAGTGCATGATAGCCACGTGATCAGTGCGTGCACAGTCCCATGATCAGCGCCTGTCAGTCACTGATCATTGCCTGATAAACACGTGATCAGTGCATGATGAGCCATGTGATCAGTGCCCGATCAGCCACGTCATCAGTGCATGCGCAGTCACGTCATCAGTGCATGATAGCCACGTGATCAGTGCATGCTCAGTCACGTGATCTGGACTTGATCAGCCACGTGATCAGTGCCTGCAGAGTCACGTGATCAGGGCCTGCTGAGCTGCGTGATTCCTGCCGGCTCATCTGCATGACAATTGCCATCTGAGCTGCGTGATTCCTGTCGGCTCATCTGCTTGACAATTGCCAGCTGAGCTGCGTGATTCCTGCCTGGTCACGTGCTTGATTATTGCCAGTTGAGCAGCATGATTCGTCACTGCTGAGCTCCATGCTTATTGCCTGCTGATTGCGTGGTTCGTGTCTGCTCAGCTCTTTGAGTATTGCCTCCTGAGGTCCCTGTTCGGTCGCCACCTGCCGGGGACCAGCCCCAACTGATCCAGGGTATTCGAAGGAGAGATGGCCTAGGCGACTATTTATATGCTAATCAGAGATGTCAAGAATAATAGTATGAGGAGAGCTCAGTAGGAAAATTCGGTGGAGAAAAGAGACTGAGTAGCTTGGTTTACGCGGAAGACCAATCAAACTTCAAGACAAGAAGTTTGCACCACTTACGTAGGCCGCAGGCGCCCTCTCGAATAGCGAAAGGTGCCTCACCCTAGACACCTTCTCGAGTGGGTCTTAGCAGCCCAGGCATAATTAGTAAGCGTGGTGGGTTCCGCGCTCCAGATGGAGACTCAGCTGGAAGTTAAAGGGAAGAATGACAAGGAACTTTATGAATTGGAGCTGTAAGTTAACTCTTTGACAGAGAGAGCGAGATGGTGGTGGGGGACAGCCCCCAGTGAAATCAGAGGTGAGAGCACAAAGCAATACAGTAGGCAGACTCCGGTTTTTTTGGGGGGAGATGCTCGAGAATATCCGGGTGGACTCCTGAGGCTCGATCCCGCATTTGCGTATGCCGAGCCTCCTTCCTCATGACCTTTGTCCAGAGTGGAATGCCTCCCCGGCTCCCGGCACATGATCAGTGCATGCTCAGTCACGATATCAGTGCCTGCTCAGCCACGTGATCACTGACGGCACAGTCACGTGATCAGCGCCTCTCAGTCACGTGATCACCGTATGATAAACACGTGATCAGTGAACGACCAGCCACGTGATCACTGCATGCGCGGTCAGGTGGTCAGTTCCTGATCAGCCACCTGATCAGTGCGTGCACAGTCCCCTGATCAGCGCCTGTCAGTCACTGATCACTGCCTGATAAACACGTGATCAGTGCCCGAACAGCCACGTCATCAGTGCATGCGCAGTCACGTGATCAGTGCATGATAGCCACGTGATCAGTGCGTGCACAGTCCCATGATCAGCGCCTGTCAGTCACTGATCATTGCCTGATAAACACGTGATCAGTGCATGATGAGCCATGTGATCAGTGCCCGATCAGCCACGTCATCAGTGCATGCGCAGTCACGTCATCAGTGCATGATAGCCACGTGATCAGTGCATGCTCAGTCACGTGATCTGGACTTGATCAGCCACGTGATCAGTGCCTGCAGAGTCACGTGATCAGGGCCTGCTGAGCTGCGTGATTCCTGCCGGCTCATCTGCATGACAATTGCCATCTGAGCTGCGTGATTCCTGTCGGCTCATCTGCTTGACAATTGCCAGCTGAGCTGCGTGATTCCTGCCTGGTCACGTGCTTGATTATTGCCAGTTGAGCAGCATGATTCGTCACTGCTGAGCTCCATGCTTATTGCCTGCTGATTGCGTGGTTCGTGTCTGCTCAGCTCTTTGAGTATTGCCTCCTGAGGTCCCTGTTCGGTCGCCACCTGCCGGGGACCAGCCCCAACTGATCCAGGGTATTCGAAGGAGAGATGGCCTAGGCGACTATTTATATGCTAATCAGAGATGTCAAGAATAATAGTATGAGGAGAGCTCAGTAGGAAAATTCGGTGGAGAAAAGAGACTGAGTAGCTTGGTTTACGCGGAAGACCAATCAAACTTCAAGACAAGAAGTTTGCACCACTTACGTAGGCCGCAGGCGCCCTCTCGAATAGCGAAAGGTGCCTCACCCTAGACACCTTCTCGAGTGGGTCTTAGCAGCCCAGGCATAATTAGTAAGCGTGGTGGGTTCCGCGCTCCAGATGGAGACTCAGCTGGAAGTTAAAGGGAAGAATGACAAGGAACTTTATGAATTGGAGCTGTAAGTTAACTCTTTGACAGAGAGAGCGAGATGGTGGTGGGGGACAGCCCCCAGTGAAATCAGAGGTGAGAGCACAAAGCAATACAGTAGGCAGACTCCGGTTTTTTTGGGGGGAGATGCTCGAGAATATCCGGGTGGACTCCTGAGGCTCGATCCCGCATTTGCGTATGCCGAGCCTCCTTCCTCATGACCTTTGTCCAGAGTGGAATGCCTCCCCGGCTCCCGGCACATGATCAGTGCATGCTCAGTCACGATATCAGTGCCTGCTCAGCCACGTGATCACTGACGGCACAGTCACGTGATCAGCGCCTCTCAGTCACGTGATCACCGTATGATAAACACGTGATCAGTGAACGACCAGCCACGTGATCACTGCATGCGCGGTCAGGTGGTCAGTTCCTGATCAGCCACCTGATCAGTGCGTGCACAGTCCCCTGATCAGCGCCTGTCAGTCACTGATCACTGCCTGATAAACACGTGATCAGTGCCCGAACAGCCACGTCATCAGTGCATGCGCAGTCACGTGATCAGTGCATGATAGCCACGTGATCAGTGCGTGCACAGTCCCATGATCAGCGCCTGTCAGTCACTGATCATTGCCTGATAAACACGTGATCAGTGCATGATGAGCCATGTGATCAGTGCCCGATCAGCCACGTCATCAGTGCATGCGCAGTCACGTCATCAGTGCATGATAGCCACGTGATCAGTGCATGCTCAGTCACGTGATCTGGACTTGATCAGCCACGTGATCAGTGCCTGCAGAGTCACGTGATCAGGGCCTGCTGAGCTGCGTGATTCCTGCCGGCTCATCTGCATGACAATTGCCATCTGAGCTGCGTGATTCCTGTCGGCTCATCTGCTTGACAATTGCCAGCTGAGCTGCGTGATTCCTGCCTGGTCACGTGCTTGATTATTGCCAGTTGAGCAGCATGATTCGTCACTGCTGAGCTCCATGCTTATTGCCTGCTGATTGCGTGGTTCGTGTCTGCTCAGCTCTTTGAGTATTGCCTCCTGAGGTCCCTGTTCGGTCGCCACCTGCCGGGGACCAGCCCCAACTGATCCAGGGTATTCGAAGGAGAGATGGCCTAGGCGACTATTTATATGCTAATCAGAGATGTCAAGAATAATAGTATGAGGAGAGCTCAGTAGGAAAATTCGGTGGAGAAAAGAGACTGAGTAGCTTGGTTTACGCGGAAGACCAATCAAACTTCAAGACAAGAAGTTTGCACCACTTACGTAGGCCGCAGGCGCCCTCTCGAATAGCGAAAGGTGCCTCACCCTAGACACCTTCTCGAGTGGGTCTTAGCAGCCCAGGCATAATTAGTAAGCGTGGTGGGTTCCGCGCTCCAGATGGAGACTCAGCTGGAAGTTAAAGGGAAGAATGACAAGGAACTTTATGAATTGGAGCTGTAAGTTAACTCTTTGACAGAGAGAGCGAGATGGTGGTGGGGGACAGCCCCCAGTGAAATCAGAGGTGAGAGCACAAAGCAATACAGTAGGCAGACTCCGGTTTTTTTGGGGGGAGATGCTCGAGAATATCCGGGTGGACTCCTGAGGCTCGATCCCGCATTTGCGTATGCCGAGCCTCCTTCCTCATGACCTTTGTCCAGAGTGGAATGCCTCCCCGGCTCCCGGCACATGATCAGTGCATGCTCAGTCACGATATCAGTGCCTGCTCAGCCACGTGATCACTGACGGCACAGTCACGTGATCAGCGCCTCTCAGTCACGTGATCACCGTATGATAAACACGTGATCAGTGAACGACCAGCCACGTGATCACTGCATGCGCGGTCAGGTGGTCAGTTCCTGATCAGCCACCTGATCAGTGCGTGCACAGTCCCCTGATCAGCGCCTGTCAGTCACTGATCACTGCCTGATAAACACGTGATCAGTGCCCGAACAGCCACGTCATCAGTGCATGCGCAGTCACGTGATCAGTGCATGATAGCCACGTGATCAGTGCGTGCACAGTCCCATGATCAGCGCCTGTCAGTCACTGATCATTGCCTGATAAACACGTGATCAGTGCATGATGAGCCATGTGATCAGTGCCCGATCAGCCACGTCATCAGTGCATGCGCAGTCACGTCATCAGTGCATGATAGCCACGTGATCAGTGCATGCTCAGTCACGTGATCTGGACTTGATCAGCCACGTGATCAGTGCCTGCAGAGTCACGTGATCAGGGCCTGCTGAGCTGCGTGATTCCTGCCGGCTCATCTGCATGACAATTGCCAGCTGAGCTGCGTGATTCCTGTCGGCTCATCTGCTTGACAATTGCCAGCTGAGCTGCGTGATTCCTGCCTGGTCACGTGCTTGATTATTGCCAGTTGAGCAGCATGATTCGTCACTGCTGAGCTCCATGCTTATTGCCTGCTGATTGCGTGGTTCGTGTCTGCTCAGCTCTTTGAGTATTGCCTCCTGAGGTCCCTGTTCGGTCGCCACCTGCCGGGGACCAGCCCCAACTGATCCAGGGTATTCGAAGGAGAGATGGCCTAGGCGACTATTTATATGCTAATCAGAGATGTCAAGAATAATAGTATGAGGAGAGCTCAGTAGGAAAATTCGGTGGAGAAAAGAGACTGAGTAGCTTGGTTTACGCGGAAGACCAATCAAACTTCAAGACAAGAAGTTTGCACCACTTACGTAGGCCGCAGGCGCCCTCTCGAATAGCGAAAGGTGCCTCACCCTAGACACCTTCTCGAGTGGGTCTTAGCAGCCCAGGCATAATTAGTAAGCGTGGTGGGTTCCGCGCTCCAGATGGAGACTCAGCTGGAAGTTAAAGGGAAGAATGACAAGGAACTTTATGAATTGGAGCTGTAAGTTAACTCTTTGACAGAGAGAGCGAGATGGTGGTGGGGGACAGCCCCCAGTGAAATCAGAGGTGAGAGCACAAAGCAATACAGTAGGCAGACTCCGGTTTTTTTGGGGGGAGATGCTCGAGAATATCCGGGTGGACTCCTGAGGCTCGATCCCGCATTTGCGTATGCCGAGCCTCCTTCCTCATGACCTTTGTCCAGAGTGGAATGCCTCCCCGGCTCCCGGCACATGATCAGTGCATGCTCAGTCACGATATCAGTGCCTGCTCAGCCACGTGATCACTGACGGCACAGTCACGTGATCAGCGCCTCTCAGTCACGTGATCACCGTATGATAAACACGTGATCAGTGAACGACCAGCCACGTGATCACTGCATGCGCGGTCAGGTGGTCAGTTCCTGATCAGCCACCTGATCAGTGCGTGCACAGTCCCCTGATCAGCGCCTGTCAGTCACTGATCACTGCCTGATAAACACGTGATCAGTGCCCGAACAGCCACGTCATCAGTGCATGCGCAGTCACGTGATCAGTGCATGATAGCCACGTGATCAGTGCGTGCACAGTCCCATGATCAGCGCCTGTCAGTCACTGATCATTGCCTGATAAACACGTGATCAGTGCATGATGAGCCATGTGATCAGTGCCCGATCAGCCACGTCATCAGTGCATGCGCAGTCACGTCATCAGTGCATGATAGCCACGTGATCAGTGCATGCTCAGTCACGTGATCTGGACTTGATCAGCCACGTGATCAGTGCCTGCAGAGTCACGTGATCAGGGCCTGCTGAGCTGCGTGATTCCTGCCGGCTCATCTGCATGACAATTGCCAGCTGAGCTGCGTGATTCCTGTCGGCTCATCTGCTTGACAATTGCCAGCTGAGCTGCGTGATTCCTGCCTGGTCACGTGCTTGATTATTGCCAGTTGAGCAGCATGATTCGTCACTGCTGAGCTCCATGCTTATTGCCTGCTGATTGCGTGGTTCGTGTCTGCTCAGCTCTTTGAGTATTGCCTCCTGAGGTCCCTGTTCGGTCGCCACCTGCCGGGGACCAGCCCCAACTGATCCAGGGTATTCGAAGGAGAGATGGCCTAGGCGACTATTTATATGCTAATCAGAGATGTCAAGAATAATAGTATGAGGAGAGCTCAGTAGGAAAATTCGGTGGAGAAAAGAGACTGAGTAGCTTGGTTTACGCGGAAGACCAATCAAACTTCAAGACAAGAAGTTTGCACCACTTACGTAGGCCGCAGGCGCCCTCTCGAATAGCGAAAGGTGCCTCACCCTAGACACCTTCTCGAGTGGGTCTTAGCAGCCCAGGCATAATTAGTAAGCGTGGTGGGTTCCGCGCTCCAGATGGAGACTCAGCTGGAAGTTAAAGGGAAGAATGACAAGGAACTTTATGAATTGGAGCTGTAAGTTAACTCTTTGACAGAGAGAGCGAGATGGTGGTGGGGGACAGCCCCCAGTGAAATCAGAGGTGAGAGCACAAAGCAATACAGTAGGCAGACTCCGGTTTTTTTGGGGGGAGATGCTCGAGAATATCCGGGTGGACTCCTGAGGCTCGATCCCGCATTTGCGTATGCCGAGCCTCCTTCCTCATGACCTTTGTCCAGAGTGGAATGCCTCCCCGGCTCCCGGCACATGATCAGTGCATGCTCAGTCACGATATCAGTGCCTGCTCAGCCACGTGATCACTGACGGCACAGTCACGTGATCAGCGCCTCTCAGTCACGTGATCACCGTATGATAAACACGTGATCAGTGAACGACCAGCCACGTGATCACTGCATGCGCGGTCAGGTGGTCAGTTCCTGATCAGCCACCTGATCAGTGCGTGCACAGTCCCCTGATCAGCGCCTGTCAGTCACTGATCACTGCCTGATAAACACGTGATCAGTGCCCGAACAGCCACGTCATCAGTGCATGCGCAGTCACGTGATCAGTGCATGATAGCCACGTGATCAGTGCGTGCACAGTCCCATGATCAGCGCCTGTCAGTCACTGATCATTGCCTGATAAACACGTGATCAGTGCATGATGAGCCATGTGATCAGTGCCCGATCAGCCACGTCATCAGTGCATGCGCAGTCACGTCATCAGTGCATGATAGCCACGTGATCAGTGCATGCTCAGTCACGTGATCTGGACTTGATCAGCCACGTGATCAGTGCCTGCAGAGTCACGTGATCAGGGCCTGCTGAGCTGCGTGATTCCTGCCGGCTCATCTGCATGACAATTGCCATCTGAGCTGCGTGATTCCTGTCGGCTCATCTGCTTGACAATTGCCAGCTGAGCTGCGTGATTCCTGCCTGGTCACGTGCTTGATTATTGCCAGTTGAGCAGCATGATTCGTCACTGCTGAGCTCCATGCTTATTGCCTGCTGATTGCGTGGTTCGTGTCTGCTCAGCTCTTTGAGTATTGCCTCCTGAGGTCCCTGTTCGGTCGCCACCTGCCGGGGACCAGCCCCAACTGATCCAGGGTATTCGAAGGAGAGATGGCCTAGGCGACTATTTATATGCTAATCAGAGATGTCAAGAATAATAGTATGAGGAGAGCTCAGTAGGAAAATTCGGTGGAGAAAAGAGACTGAGTAGCTTGGTTTACGCGGAAGACCAATCAAACTTCAAGACAAGAAGTTTGCACCACTTACGTAGGCCGCAGGCGCCCTCTCGAATAGCGAAAGGTGCCTCACCCTAGACACCTTCTCGAGTGGGTCTTAGCAGCCCAGGCATAATTAGTAAGCGTGGTGGGTTCCGCGCTCCAGATGGAGACTCAGCTGGAAGTTAAAGGGAAGAATGACAAGGAACTTTATGAATTGGAGCTGTAAGTTAACTCTTTGACAGAGAGAGCGAGATGGTGGTGGGGGACAGCCCCCAGTGAAATCAGAGGTGAGAGCACAAAGCAATACAGTAGGCAGACTCCGGTTTTTTGGGGGGAGATGCTCGAGAATATCCGGGTGGACTCCTGAGGCTCGATCCCGCATTTGCGTATGCCGAGCCTCCTTCCTCATGACCTTTGTCCAGAGTGGAATGCCTCCCCGGCTCCCGGCACATGATCAGTGCATGCTCAGTCACGATATCAGTGCCTGCTCAGCCACGTGATCACTGACGGCACAGTCACGTGATCAGCGCCTCTCAGTCACGTGATCACCGTATGATAAACACGTGATCAGTGAACGACCAGCCACGTGATCACTGCATGCGCGGTCAGGTGGTCAGTTCCTGATCAGCCACCTGATCAGTGCGTGCACAGTCCCCTGATCAGCGCCTGTCAGTCACTGATCACTGCCTGATAAACACGTGATCAGTGCCCGAACAGCCACGTCATCAGTGCATGCGCAGTCACGTGATCAGTGCATGATAGCCACGTGATCAGTGCGTGCACAGTCCCATGATCAGCGCCTGTCAGTCACTGATCATTGCCTGATAAACACGTGATCAGTGCATGATGAGCCATGTGATCAGTGCCCGATCAGCCACGTCATCAGTGCATGCGCAGTCACGTCATCAGTGCATGATAGCCACGTGATCAGTGCATGCTCAGTCACGTGATCTGGACTTGATCAGCCACGTGATCAGTGCCTGCAGAGTCACGTGATCAGGGCCTGCTGAGCTGCGTGATTCCTGCCGGCTCATCTGCATGACAATTGCCATCTGAGCTGCGTGATTCCTGTCGGCTCATCTGCTTGACAATTGCCAGCTGAGCTGCGTGATTCCTGCCTGGTCACGTGCTTGATTATTGCCAGTTGAGCAGCATGATTCGTCACTGCTGAGCTCCATGCTTATTGCCTGCTGATTGCGTGGTTCGTGTCTGCTCAGCTCTTTGAGTATTGCCTCCTGAGGTCCCTGTTCGGTCGCCACCTGCCGGGGACCAGCCCCAACTGATCCAGGGTATTCGAAGGAGAGATGGCCTAGGCGACTATTTATATGCTAATCAGAGATGTCAAGAATAATAGTATGAGGAGAGCTCAGTAGGAAAATTCGGTGGAGAAAAGAGACTGAGTAGCTTGGTTTACGCGGAAGACCAATCAAACTTCAAGACAAGAAGTTTGCACCACTTACGTAGGCCGCAGGCGCCCTCTCGAATAGCGAAAGGTGCCTCACCCTAGACACCTTCTCGAGTGGGTCTTAGCAGCCCAGGCATAATTAGTAAGCGTGGTGGGTTCCGCGCTCCAGATGGAGACTCAGCTGGAAGTTAAAGGGAAGAATGACAAGGAACTTTATGAATTGGAGCTGTAAGTTAACTCTTTGACAGAGAGAGCGAGATGGTGGTGGGGGACAGCCCCCAGTGAAATCAGAGGTGAGAGCACAAAGCAATACAGTAGGCAGACTCCTTTTTTGGGGGGAGATGCTCGAGAATATCCGGGTGGACTCCTGAGGCTCGATCCCGCATTTGCGTATGCCGAGCCTCCTTCCTCATGACCTTTGTCCAGAGTGGAATGCCTCCCCGGCTCCCGGCACATGATCAGTGCATGCTCAGTCACGATATCAGTGCCTGCTCAGCCACGTGATCACTGACGGCACAGTCACGTGATCAGCGCCTCTCAGTCACGTGATCACCGTATGATAAACACGTGATCAGTGAACGACCAGCCACGTGATCACTGCATGCGCGGTCAGGTGGTCAGTTCCTGATCAGCCACCTGATCAGTGCGTGCACAGTCCCCTGATCAGCGCCTGTCAGTCACTGATCACTGCCTGATAAACACGTGATCAGTGCCCGAACAGCCACGTCATCAGTGCATGCGCAGTCACGTGATCAGTGCATGATAGCCACGTGATCAGTGCGTGCACAGTCCCATGATCAGCGCCTGTCAGTCACTGATCATTGCCTGATAAACACGTGATCAGTGCATGATGAGCCATGTGATCAGTGCCCGATCAGCCACGTCATCAGTGCATGCGCAGTCACGTCATCAGTGCATGATAGCCACGTGATCAGTGCATGCTCAGTCACGTGATCTGGACTTGATCAGCCACGTGATCAGTGCCTGCAGAGTCACGTGATCAGGGCCTGCTGAGCTGCGTGATTCCTGCCGGCTCATCTGCATGACAATTGCCATCTGAGCTGCGTGATTCCTGTCGGCTCATCTGCTTGACAATTGCCAGCTGAGCTGCGTGATTCCTGCCTGGTCACGTGCTTGATTATTGCCAGTTGAGCAGCATGATTCGTCACTGCTGAGCTCCATGCTTATTGCCTGCTGATTGCGTGGTTCGTGTCTGCTCAGCTCTTTGAGTATTGCCTCCTGAGGTCCCTGTTCGGTCGCCACCTGCCGGGGACCAGCCCCAACTGATCCAGGGTATTCGAAGGAGAGATGGCCTAGGCGACTATTTATATGCTAATCAGAGATGTCAAGAATAATAGTATGAGGAGAGCTCAGTAGGAAAATTCGGTGGAGAAAAGAGACTGAGTAGCTTGGTTTACGCGGAAGACCAATCAAACTTCAAGACAAGAAGTTTGCACCACTTACGTAGGCCGCAGGCGCCCTCTCGAATAGCGAAAGGTGCCTCACCCTAGACACCTTCTCGAGTGGGTCTTAGCAGCCCAGGCATAATTAGTAAGCGTGGTGGGTTCCGCGCTCCAGATGGAGACTCAGCTGGAAGTTAAAGGGAAGAATGACAAGGAACTTTATGAATTGGAGCTGTAAGTTAACTCTTTGACAGAGAGAGCGAGATGGTGGTGGGGGACAGCCCCCAGTGAAATCAGAGGTGAGAGCACAAAGCAATACAGTAGGCAGACTCCGGTTTTTTTGGGGGGAGATGCTCGAGAATATCCGGGTGGACTCCTGAGGCTCGATCCCGCATTTGCGTATGCCGAGCCTCCTTCCTCATGACCTTTGTCCAGAGTGGAATGCCTCCCCGGCTCCCGGCACATGATCAGTGCATGCTCAGTCACGATATCAGTGCCTGCTCAGCCACGTGATCACTGACGGCACAGTCACGTGATCAGCGCCTCTCAGTCACGTGATCACCGTATGATAAACACGTGATCAGTGAACGACCAGCCACGTGATCACTGCATGCGCGGTCAGGTGGTCAGTTCCTGATCAGCCACCTGATCAGTGCGTGCACAGTCCCCTGATCAGCGCCTGTCAGTCACTGATCACTGCCTGATAAACACGTGATCAGTGCCCGAACAGCCACGTCATCAGTGCATGCGCAGTCACGTGATCAGTGCATGATAGCCACGTGATCAGTGCGTGCACAGTCCCATGATCAGCGCCTGTCAGTCACTGATCATTGCCTGATAAACACGTGATCAGTGCATGATGAGCCATGTGATCAGTGCCCGATCAGCCACGTCATCAGTGCATGCGCAGTCACGTCATCAGTGCATGATAGCCACGTGATCAGTGCATGCTCAGTCACGTGATCTGGACTTGATCAGCCACGTGATCAGTGCCTGCAGAGTCACGTGATCAGGGCCTGCTGAGCTGCGTGATTCCTGCCGGCTCATCTGCATGACAATTGCCATCTGAGCTGCGTGATTCCTGTCGGCTCATCTGCTTGACAATTGCCAGCTGAGCTGCGTGATTCCTGCCTGGTCACGTGCTTGATTATTGCCAGTTGAGCAGCATGATTCGTCACTGCTGAGCTCCATGCTTATTGCCTGCTGATTGCGTGGTTCGTGTCTGCTCAGCTCTTTGAGTATTGCCTCCTGAGGTCCCTGTTCGGTCGCCACCTGCCGGGGACCAGCCCCAACTGATCCAGGGTATTCGAAGGAGAGATGGCCTAGGCGACTATTTATATGCTAATCAGAGATGTCAAGAATAATAGTATGAGGAGAGCTCAGTAGGAAAATTCGGTGGAGAAAAGAGACTGAGTAGCTTGGTTTACGCGGAAGACCAATCAAACTTCAAGACAAGAAGTTTGCACCACTTACGTAGGCCGCAGGCGCCCTCTCGAATAGCGAAAGGTGCCTCACCCTAGACACCTTCTCGAGTGGGTCTTAGCAGCCCAGGCATAATTAGTAAGCGTGGTGGGTTCCGCGCTCCAGATGGAGACTCAGCTGGAAGTTAAAGGGAAGAATGACAAGGAACTTTATGAATTGGAGCTGTAAGTTAACTCTTTGACAGAGAGAGCGAGATGGTGGTGGGGGACAGCCCCCAGTGAAATCAGAGGTGAGAGCACAAAGCAATACAGTAGGCAGACTCCGGTTTTTTTGGGGGGAGATGCTCGAGAATATCCGGGTGGACTCCTGAGGCTCGATCCCGCATTTGCGTATGCCGAGCCTCCTTCCTCATGACCTTTGTCCAGAGTGGAATGCCTCCCCGGCTCCCGGCACATGATCAGTGCATGCTCAGTCACGATATCAGTGCCTGCTCAGCCACGTGATCACTGACGGCACAGTCACGTGATCAGCGCCTCTCAGTCACGTGATCACCGTATGATAAACACGTGATCAGTGAACGACCAGCCACGTGATCACTGCATGCGCGGTCAGGTGGTCAGTTCCTGATCAGCCACCTGATCAGTGCGTGCACAGTCCCCTGATCAGCGCCTGTCAGTCACTGATCACTGCCTGATAAACACGTGATCAGTGCCCGAACAGCCACGTCATCAGTGCATGCGCAGTCACGTGATCAGTGCATGATAGCCACGTGATCAGTGCGTGCACAGTCCCATGATCAGCGCCTGTCAGTCACTGATCATTGCCTGATAAACACGTGATCAGTGCATGATGAGCCATGTGATCAGTGCCCGATCAGCCACGTCATCAGTGCATGCGCAGTCACGTCATCAGTGCATGATAGCCACGTGATCAGTGCATGCTCAGTCACGTGATCTGGACTTGATCAGCCACGTGATCAGTGCCTGCAGAGTCACGTGATCAGGGCCTGCTGAGCTGCGTGATTCCTGCCGGCTCATCTGCATGACAATTGCCATCTGAGCTGCGTGATTCCTGTCGGCTCATCTGCTTGACAATTGCCAGCTGAGCTGCGTGATTCCTGCCTGGTCACGTGCTTGATTATTGCCAGTTGAGCAGCATGATTCGTCACTGCTGAGCTCCATGCTTATTGCCTGCTGATTGCGTGGTTCGTGTCTGCTCAGCTCTTTGAGTATTGCCTCCTGAGGTCCCTGTTCGGTCGCCACCTGCCGGGGACCAGCCCCAACTGATCCAGGGTATTCGAAGGAGAGATGGCCTAGGCGACTATTTATATGCTAATCAGAGATGTCAAGAATAATAGTATGAGGAGAGCTCAGTAGGAAAATTCGGTGGAGAAAAGAGACTGAGTAGCTTGGTTTACGCGGAAGACCAATCAAACTTCAAGACAAGAAGTTTGCACCACTTACGTAGGCCGCAGGCGCCCTCTCGAATAGCGAAAGGTGCCTCACCCTAGACACCTTCTCGAGTGGGTCTTAGCAGCCCAGGCATAATTAGTAAGCGTGGTGGGTTCCGCGCTCCAGATGGAGACTCAGCTGGAAGTTAAAGGGAAGAATGACAAGGAACTTTATGAATTGGAGCTGTAAGTTAACTCTTTGACAGAGAGAGCGAGATGGTGGTGGGGGACAGCCCCCAGTGAAATCAGAGGTGAGAGCACAAAGCAATACAGTAGGCAGACTCCGGTTTTTTTGGGGGGAGATGCTCGAGAATATCCGGGTGGACTCCTGAGGCTCGATCCCGCATTTGCGTATGCCGAGCCTCCTTCCTCATGACCTTTGTCCAGAGTGGAATGCCTCCCCGGCTCCCGGCACATGATCAGTGCATGCTCAGTCACGATATCAGTGCCTGCTCAGCCACGTGATCACTGACGGCACAGTCACGTGATCAGCGCCTCTCAGTCACGTGATCACCGTATGATAAACACGTGATCAGTGAACGACCAGCCACGTGATCACTGCATGCGCGGTCAGGTGGTCAGTTCCTGATCAGCCACCTGATCAGTGCGTGCACAGTCCCCTGATCAGCGCCTGTCAGTCACTGATCACTGCCTGATAAACACGTGATCAGTGCCCGAACAGCCACGTCATCAGTGCATGCGCAGTCACGTGATCAGTGCATGATAGCCACGTGATCAGTGCGTGCACAGTCCCATGATCAGCGCCTGTCAGTCACTGATCATTGCCTGATAAACACGTGATCAGTGCATGATGAGCCATGTGATCAGTGCCCGATCAGCCACGTCATCAGTGCATGCGCAGTCACGTCATCAGTGCATGATAGCCACGTGATCAGTGCATGCTCAGTCACGTGATCTGGACTTGATCAGCCACGTGATCAGTGCCTGCAGAGTCACGTGATCAGGGCCTGCTGAGCTGCGTGATTCCTGCCGGCTCATCTGCATGACAATTGCCATCTGAGCTGCGTGATTCCTGTCGGCTCATCTGCTTGACAATTGCCAGCTGAGCTGCGTGATTCCTGCCTGGTCACGTGCTTGATTATTGCCAGTTGAGCAGCATGATTCGTCACTGCTGAGCTCCATGCTTATTGCCTGCTGATTGCGTGGTTCGTGTCTGCTCAGCTCTTTGAGTATTGCCTCCTGAGGTCCCTGTTCGGTCGCCACCTGCCGGGGACCAGCCCCAACTGATCCAGGGTATTCGAAGGAGAGATGGCCTAGGCGACTATTTATATGCTAATCAGAGATGTCAAGAATAATAGTATGAGGAGAGCTCAGTAGGAAAATTCGGTGGAGAAAAGAGACTGAGTAGCTTGGTTTACGCGGAAGACCAATCAAACTTCAAGACAAGAAGTTTGCACCACTTACGTAGGCCGCAGGCGCCCTCTCGAATAGCGAAAGGTGCCTCACCCTAGACACCTTCTCGAGTGGGTCTTAGCAGCCCAGGCATAATTAGTAAGCGTGGTGGGTTCCGCGCTCCAGATGGAGACTCAGCTGGAAGTTAAAGGGAAGAATGACAAGGAACTTTATGAATTGGAGCTGTAAGTTAACTCTTTGACAGAGAGAGCGAGATGGTGGTGGGGGACAGCCCCCAGTGAAATCAGAGGTGAGAGCACAAAGCAATACAGTAGGCAGACTCCGGTTTTTTGGGGGGAGATGCTCGAGAATATCCGGGTGGACTCCTGAGGCTCGATCCCGCATTTGCGTATGCCGAGCCTCCTTCCTCATGACCTTTGTCCAGAGTGGAATGCCTCCCCGGCTCCCGGCACATGATCAGTGCATGCTCAGTCACGATATCAGTGCCTGCTCAGCCACGTGATCACTGACGGCACAGTCACGTGATCAGCGCCTCTCAGTCACGTGATCACCGTATGATAAACACGTGATCAGTGAACGACCAGCCACGTGATCACTGCATGCGCGGTCAGGTGGTCAGTTCCTGATCAGCCACCTGATCAGTGCGTGCACAGTCCCCTGATCAGCGCCTGTCAGTCACTGATCACTGCCTGATAAACACGTGATCAGTGCCCGAACAGCCACGTCATCAGTGCATGCGCAGTCACGTGATCAGTGCATGATAGCCACGTGATCAGTGCGTGCACAGTCCCATGATCAGCGCCTGTCAGTCACTGATCATTGCCTGATAAACACGTGATCAGTGCATGATGAGCCATGTGATCAGTGCCCGATCAGCCACGTCATCAGTGCATGCGCAGTCACGTCATCAGTGCATGATAGCCACGTGATCAGTGCATGCTCAGTCACGTGATCTGGACTTGATCAGCCACGTGATCAGTGCCTGCAGAGTCACGTGATCAGGGCCTGCTGAGCTGCGTGATTCCTGCCGGCTCATCTGCATGACAATTGCCAGCTGAGCTGCGTGATTCCTGTCGGCTCATCTGCTTGACAATTGCCAGCTGAGCTGCGTGATTCCTGCCTGGTCACGTGCTTGATTATTGCCAGTTGAGCAGCATGATTCGTCACTGCTGAGCTCCATGCTTATTGCCTGCTGATTGCGTGGTTCGTGTCTGCTCAGCTCTTTGAGTATTGCCTCCTGAGGTCCCTGTTCGGTCGCCACCTGCCGGGGACCAGCCCCAACTGATCCAGGGTATTCGAAGGAGAGATGGCCTAGGCGACTATTTATATGCTAATCAGAGATGTCAAGAATAATAGTATGAGGAGAGCTCAGTAGGAAAATTCGGTGGAGAAAAGAGACTGAGTAGCTTGGTTTACGCGGAAGACCAATCAAACTTCAAGACAAGAAGTTTGCACCACTTACGTAGGCCGCAGGCGCCCTCTCGAATAGCGAAAGGTGCCTCACCCTAGACACCTTCTCGAGTGGGTCTTAGCAGCCCAGGCATAATTAGTAAGCGTGGTGGGTTCCGCGCTCCAGATGGAGACTCAGCTGGAAGTTAAAGGGAAGAATGACAAGGAACTTTATGAATTGGAGCTGTAAGTTAACTCTTTGACAGAGAGAGCGAGATGGTGGTGGGGGACAGCCCCCAGTGAAATCAGAGGTGAGAGCACAAAGCAATACAGTAGGCAGACTCCGGTTTTTTTGGGGGAGATGCTCGAGAATATCCGGGTGGACTCCTGAGGCTCGATCCCGCATTTGCGTATGCCGAGCCTCCTTCCTCATGACCTTTGTCCAGAGTGGAATGCCTCCCCGGCTCCCGGCACATGATCAGTGCATGCTCAGTCACGATATCAGTGCCTGCTCAGCCACGTGATCACTGACGGCACAGTCACGTGATCAGCGCCTCTCAGTCACGTGATCACCGTATGATAAACACGTGATCAGTGAACGACCAGCCACGTGATCACTGCATGCGCGGTCAGGTGGTCAGTTCCTGATCAGCCACCTGATCAGTGCGTGCACAGTCCCCTGATCAGCGCCTGTCAGTCACTGATCACTGCCTGATAAACACGTGATCAGTGCCCGAACAGCCACGTCATCAGTGCATGCGCAGTCACGTGATCAGTGCATGATAGCCACGTGATCAGTGCGTGCACAGTCCCATGATCAGCGCCTGTCAGTCACTGATCATTGCCTGATAAACACGTGATCAGTGCATGATGAGCCATGTGATCAGTGCCCGATCAGCCACGTCATCAGTGCATGCGCAGTCACGTCATCAGTGCATGATAGCCACGTGATCAGTGCATGCTCAGTCACGTGATCTGGACTTGATCAGCCACGTGATCAGTGCCTGCAGAGTCACGTGATCAGGGCCTGCTGAGCTGCGTGATTCCTGCCGGCTCATCTGCATGACAATTGCCATCTGAGCTGCGTGATTCCTGTCGGCTCATCTGCTTGACAATTGCCAGCTGAGCTGCGTGATTCCTGCCTGGTCACGTGCTTGATTATTGCCAGTTGAGCAGCATGATTCGTCACTGCTGAGCTCCATGCTTATTGCCTGCTGATTGCGTGGTTCGTGTCTGCTCAGCTCTTTGAGTATTGCCTCCTGAGGTCCCTGTTCGGTCGCCACCTGCCGGGGACCAGCCCCAACTGATCCAGGGTATTCGAAGGAGAGATGGCCTAGGCGACTATTTATATGCTAATCAGAGATGTCAAGAATAATAGTATGAGGAGAGCTCAGTAGGAAAATTCGGTGGAGAAAAGAGACTGAGTAGCTTGGTTTACGCGGAAGACCAATCAAACTTCAAGACAAGAAGTTTGCACCACTTACGTAGGCCGCAGGCGCCCTCTCGAATAGCGAAAGGTGCCTCACCCTAGACACCTTCTCGAGTGGGTCTTAGCAGCCCAGGCATAATTAGTAAGCGTGGTGGGTTCCGCGCTCCAGATGGAGACTCAGCTGGAAGTTAAAGGGAAGAATGACAAGGAACTTTATGAATTGGAGCTGTAAGTTAACTCTTTGACAGAGAGAGCGAGATGGTGGTGGGGGACAGCCCCCAGTGAAATCAGAGGTGAGAGCACAAAGCAATACAGTAGGCAGACTCCGGTTTTTTTGGGGGGAGATGCTCGAGAATATCCGGGTGGACTCCTGAGGCTCGATCCCGCATTTGCGTATGCCGAGCCTCCTTCCTCATGACCTTTGTCCAGAGTGGAATGCCTCCCCGGCTCCCGGCACATGATCAGTGCATGCTCAGTCACGATATCAGTGCCTGCTCAGCCACGTGATCACTGACGGCACAGTCACGTGATCAGCGCCTCTCAGTCACGTGATCACCGTATGATAAACACGTGATCAGTGAACGACCAGCCACGTGATCACTGCATGCGCGGTCAGGTGGTCAGTTCCTGATCAGCCACCTGATCAGTGCGTGCACAGTCCCCTGATCAGCGCCTGTCAGTCACTGATCACTGCCTGATAAACACGTGATCAGTGCCCGAACAGCCACGTCATCAGTGCATGCGCAGTCACGTGATCAGTGCATGATAGCCACGTGATCAGTGCGTGCACAGTCCCATGATCAGCGCCTGTCAGTCACTGATCATTGCCTGATAAACACGTGATCAGTGCATGATGAGCCATGTGATCAGTGCCCGATCAGCCACGTCATCAGTGCATGCGCAGTCACGTCATCAGTGCATGATAGCCACGTGATCAGTGCATGCTCAGTCACGTGATCTGGACTTGATCAGCCACGTGATCAGTGCCTGCAGAGTCACGTGATCAGGGCCTGCTGAGCTGCGTGATTCCTGCCGGCTCATCTGCATGACAATTGCCATCTGAGCTGCGTGATTCCTGTCGGCTCATCTGCTTGACAATTGCCAGCTGAGCTGCGTGATTCCTGCCTGGTCACGTGCTTGATTATTGCCAGTTGAGCAGCATGATTCGTCACTGCTGAGCTCCATGCTTATTGCCTGCTGATTGCGTGGTTCGTGTCTGCTCAGCTCTTTGAGTATTGCCTCCTGAGGTCCCTGTTCGGTCGCCACCTGCCGGGGACCAGCCCCAACTGATCCAGGGTATTCGAAGGAGAGATGGCCTAGGCGACTATTTATATGCTAATCAGAGATGTCAAGAATAATAGTATGAGGAGAGCTCAGTAGGAAAATTCGGTGGAGAAAAGAGACTGAGTAGCTTGGTTTACGCGGAAGACCAATCAAACTTCAAGACAAGAAGTTTGCACCACTTACGTAGGCCGCAGGCGCCCTCTCGAATAGCGAAAGGTGCCTCACCCTAGACACCTTCTCGAGTGGGTCTTAGCAGCCCAGGCATAATTAGTAAGCGTGGTGGGTTCCGCGCTCCAGATGGAGACTCAGCTGGAAGTTAAAGGGAAGAATGACAAGGAACTTTATGAATTGGAGCTGTAAGTTAACTCTTTGACAGAGAGAGCGAGATGGTGGTGGGGGACAGCCCCCAGTGAAATCAGAGGTGAGAGCACAAAGCAATACAGTAGGCAGACTCGGTTTTTTTGGGGGGAGATGCTCGAGAATATCCGGGTGGACTCCTGAGGCTCGATCCCGCATTTGCGTATGCCGAGCCTCCTTCCTCATGACCTTTGTCCAGAGTGGAATGCCTCCCCGGCTCCCGGCACATGATCAGTGCATGCTCAGTCACGATATCAGTGCCTGCTCAGCCACGTGATCACTGACGGCACAGTCACGTGATCAGCGCCTCTCAGTCACGTGATCACCGTATGATAAACACGTGATCAGTGAACGACCAGCCACGTGATCACTGCATGCGCGGTCAGGTGGTCAGTTCCTGATCAGCCACCTGATCAGTGCGTGCACAGTCCCCTGATCAGCGCCTGTCAGTCACTGATCACTGCCTGATAAACACGTGATCAGTGCCCGAACAGCCACGTCATCAGTGCATGCGCAGTCACGTGATCAGTGCATGATAGCCACGTGATCAGTGCGTGCACAGTCCCATGATCAGCGCCTGTCAGTCACTGATCATTGCCTGATAAACACGTGATCAGTGCATGATGAGCCATGTGATCAGTGCCCGATCAGCCACGTCATCAGTGCATGCGCAGTCACGTCATCAGTGCATGATAGCCACGTGATCAGTGCATGCTCAGTCACGTGATCTGGACTTGATCAGCCACGTGATCAGTGCCTGCAGAGTCACGTGATCAGGGCCTGCTGAGCTGCGTGATTCCTGCCGGCTCATCTGCATGACAATTGCCATCTGAGCTGCGTGATTCCTGTCGGCTCATCTGCTTGACAATTGCCAGCTGAGCTGCGTGATTCCTGCCTGGTCACGTGCTTGATTATTGCCAGTTGAGCAGCATGATTCGTCACTGCTGAGCTCCATGCTTATTGCCTGCTGATTGCGTGGTTCGTGTCTGCTCAGCTCTTTGAGTATTGCCTCCTGAGGTCCCTGTTCGGTCGCCACCTGCCGGGGACCAGCCCCAACTGATCCAGGGTATTCGAAGGAGAGATGGCCTAGGCGACTATTTATATGCTAATCAGAGATGTCAAGAATAATAGTATGAGGAGAGCTCAGTAGGAAAATTCGGTGGAGAAAAGAGACTGAGTAGCTTGGTTTACGCGGAAGACCAATCAAACTTCAAGACAAGAAGTTTGCACCACTTACGTAGGCCGCAGGCGCCCTCTCGAATAGCGAAAGGTGCCTCACCCTAGACACCTTCTCGAGTGGGTCTTAGCAGCCCAGGCATAATTAGTAAGCGTGGTGGGTTCCGCGCTCCAGATGGAGACTCAGCTGGAAGTTAAAGGGAAGAATGACAAGGAACTTTATGAATTGGAGCTGTAAGTTAACTCTTTGACAGAGAGAGCGAGATGGTGGTGGGGGACAGCCCCCAGTGAAATCAGAGGTGAGAGCACAAAGCAATACAGTAGGCAGACTCCGGTTTTTTTGGGGGGAGATGCTCGAGAATATCCGGGTGGACTCCTGAGGCTCGATCCCGCATTTGCGTATGCCGAGCCTCCTTCCTCATGACCTTTGTCCAGAGTGGAATGCCTCCCCGGCTCCCGGCACATGATCAGTGCATGCTCAGTCACGATATCAGTGCCTGCTCAGCCACGTGATCACTGACGGCACAGTCACGTGATCAGCGCCTCTCAGTCACGTGATCACCGTATGATAAACACGTGATCAGTGAACGACCAGCCACGTGATCACTGCATGCGCGGTCAGGTGGTCAGTTCCTGATCAGCCACCTGATCAGTGCGTGCACAGTCCCCTGATCAGCGCCTGTCAGTCACTGATCACTGCCTGATAAACACGTGATCAGTGCCCGAACAGCCACGTCATCAGTGCATGCGCAGTCACGTGATCAGTGCATGATAGCCACGTGATCAGTGCGTGCACAGTCCCATGATCAGCGCCTGTCAGTCACTGATCATTGCCTGATAAACACGTGATCAGTGCATGATGAGCCATGTGATCAGTGCCCGATCAGCCACGTCATCAGTGCATGCGCAGTCACGTCATCAGTGCATGATAGCCACGTGATCAGTGCATGCTCAGTCACGTGATCTGGACTTGATCAGCCACGTGATCAGTGCCTGCAGAGTCACGTGATCAGGGCCTGCTGAGCTGCGTGATTCCTGCCGGCTCATCTGCATGACAATTGCCATCTGAGCTGCGTGATTCCTGTCGGCTCATCTGCTTGACAATTGCCAGCTGAGCTGCGTGATTCCTGCCTGGTCACGTGCTTGATTATTGCCAGTTGAGCAGCATGATTCGTCACTGCTGAGCTCCATGCTTATTGCCTGCTGATTGCGTGGTTCGTGTCTGCTCAGCTCTTTGAGTATTGCCTCCTGAGGTCCCTGTTCGGTCGCCACCTGCCGGGGACCAGCCCCAACTGATCCAGGGTATTCGAAGGAGAGATGGCCTAGGCGACTATTTATATGCTAATCAGAGATGTCAAGAATAATAGTATGAGGAGAGCTCAGTAGGAAAATTCGGTGGAGAAAAGAGACTGAGTAGCTTGGTTTACGCGGAAGACCAATCAAACTTCAAGACAAGAAGTTTGCACCACTTACGTAGGCCGCAGGCGCCCTCTCGAATAGCGAAAGGTGCCTCACCCTAGACACCTTCTCGAGTGGGTCTTAGCAGCCCAGGCATAATTAGTAAGCGTGGTGGGTTCCGCGCTCCAGATGGAGACTCAGCTGGAAGTTAAAGGGAAGAATGACAAGGAACTTTATGAATTGGAGCTGTAAGTTAACTCTTTGACAGAGAGAGCGAGATGGTGGTGGGGGACAGCCCCCAGTGAAATCAGAGGTGAGAGCACAAAGCAATACAGTAGGCAGACTCCGGTTTTTTTGGGGGGAGATGCTCGAGAATATCCGGGTGGACTCCTGAGGCTCGATCCCGCATTTGCGTATGCCGAGCCTCCTTCCTCATGACCTTTGTCCAGAGTGGAATGCCTCCCCGGCTCCCGGCACATGATCAGTGCATGCTCAGTCACGATATCAGTGCCTGCTCAGCCACGTGATCACTGACGGCACAGTCACGTGATCAGCGCCTCTCAGTCACGTGATCACCGTATGATAAACACGTGATCAGTGAACGACCAGCCACGTGATCACTGCATGCGCGGTCAGGTGGTCAGTTCCTGATCAGCCACCTGATCAGTGCGTGCACAGTCCCCTGATCAGCGCCTGTCAGTCACTGATCACTGCCTGATAAACACGTGATCAGTGCCCGAACAGCCACGTCATCAGTGCATGCGCAGTCACGTGATCAGTGCATGATAGCCACGTGATCAGTGCGTGCACAGTCCCATGATCAGCGCCTGTCAGTCACTGATCATTGCCTGATAAACACGTGATCAGTGCATGATGAGCCATGTGATCAGTGCCCGATCAGCCACGTCATCAGTGCATGCGCAGTCACGTCATCAGTGCATGATAGCCACGTGATCAGTGCATGCTCAGTCACGTGATCTGGACTTGATCAGCCACGTGATCAGTGCCTGCAGAGTCACGTGATCAGGGCCTGCTGAGCTGCGTGATTCCTGCCGGCTCATCTGCATGACAATTGCCATCTGAGCTGCGTGATTCCTGTCGGCTCATCTGCTTGACAATTGCCAGCTGAGCTGCGTGATTCCTGCCTGGTCACGTGCTTGATTATTGCCAGTTGAGCAGCATGATTCGTCACTGCTGAGCTCCATGCTTATTGCCTGCTGATTGCGTGGTTCGTGTCTGCTCAGCTCTTTGAGTATTGCCTCCTGAGGTCCCTGTTCGGTCGCCACCTGCCGGGGACCAGCCCCAACTGATCCAGGGTATTCGAAGGAGAGATGGCCTAGGCGACTATTTATATGCTAATCAGAGATGTCAAGAATAATAGTATGAGGAGAGCTCAGTAGGAAAATTCGGTGGAGAAAAGAGACTGAGTAGCTTGGTTTACGCGGAAGACCAATCAAACTTCAAGACAAGAAGTTTGCACCACTTACGTAGGCCGCAGGCGCCCTCTCGAATAGCGAAAGGTGCCTCACCCTAGACACCTTCTCGAGTGGGTCTTAGCAGCCCAGGCATAATTAGTGAGCGTGGTGGGTTCCGCGCTCCAGATGGAGACTCAGCTGGAAGTTAAAGGGAAGAATGACAAGGAACTTTATGAATTGGAGCTGTAAGTTAACTCTTTGACAGAGAGAGCGAGATGGTGGTGGGGGACAGCCCCCAGTGAAATCAGAGGTGAGCAGACCACAAACTGCATGCGCAGTACAGATCAGGATCAGCACAGTCTGATGCCTGTCAGTCACTGATCACTGCCTGATAAACACGTGATCAGTGGAACAGCCACGATGCATCAGTCACGTGATCAATGATCACGTGATCAGTGCGTGCACTCCCATGTCAGCGGTCAGTCACTGATCCCTGATCACGTGATCTGCATGCCTGATCAGTGCCTGATCACGTCATCACATGCAGTGCATCACATGATCACGTGATCAGTGCGTGATCAGTCACAGCTTGATCAGGTGATCAGTGCCTGCAGAGTCACGTGATCAGGGCCTGCTGAGCTGCGTGAGTCCTGCCGGCTCATCTGCATGACAATTGCCATCTGAGCTGCGTGATTCCTGTCGGCTCATCTGCTTGACAATTGCCAGCTGAGCTGCGTGATTCCTGCCTGGTCACGTGCTTGATTATTGCCAGTTGAGCAGCATGATTCGTCACTGCTGAGCTCCATGCTTATTGCCTGCTGATTGCGTGGTTCGTGTCTGCTCAGCTCTTTGAGTATTGCCTCCTGAGGTCCCTGTTCGGTCGCCACCTGCCGGGGACCAGCCCCAACTGATCCAGGGTATTCGAAGGAGAGATGGCCTAGGCGACTATTTATATGCTAATCAGAGATGTCAAGAATAATAGTATGAGGAGAGCTCAGTAGGAAAATTCGGTGGAGAAAAGAGACTGAGTAGCTTGGTTTACGCGGAAGACCAATCAAACTTCAAGACAAGAAGTTTGCACCACTTACGTAGGCCGCAGGCGCCCTCTCGAATAGCGAAAGGTGCCTCACCCTAGACACCTTCTCGAGTGGGTCTTAGCAGCCCAGGCATAATTAGTAAGCGTGGTGGGTTCCGCGCTCCAGATGGAGACTCAGCTGGAAGTTAAAGGGAAGAATGACAAGGAACTTTATGAATTGGAGCTGTAAGTTAACTCTTTGACAGAGAGAGCGAGATGGTGGTGGGGGACAGCCCCCAGTGAAATCAGAGGTGAGAGCACAAAGCAATACAGTAGGCAGACTCCGGTTTTTTTGGGGGAGATGCTCGAGAATATCCGGGTGGACTCCTGAGGCTCGATCCCGCATTTGCGTATGCCGAGCCTCCTTCCTCATGACCTTTGTCCAGAGTGGAATGCCTCCCCGGCTCCCGGCACATGATCAGTGCATGCTCAGTCACGATATCAGTGCCTGCTCAGCCACGTGATCACTGACGGCACAGTCACGTGATCAGCGCCTCTCAGTCACGTGATCACCGTATGATAAACACGTGATCAGTGAACGACCAGCCACGTGATCACTGCATGCGCGGTCAGGTGGTCAGTTCCTGATCAGCCACCTGATCAGTGCGTGCACAGTCCCCTGATCAGCGCCTGTCAGTCACTGATCACTGCCTGATAAACACGTGATCAGTGCCCGAACAGCCACGTCATCAGTGCATGCGCAGTCACGTGATCAGTGCATGATAGCCACGTGATCAGTGCGTGCACAGTCCCATGATCAGCGCCTGTCAGTCACTGATCATTGCCTGATAAACACGTGATCAGTGCATGATGAGCCATGTGATCAGTGCCCGATCAGCCACGTCATCAGTGCATGCGCAGTCACGTCATCAGTGCATGATAGCCACGTGATCAGTGCATGCTCAGTCACGTGATCTGGACTTGATCAGCCACGTGATCAGTGCCTGCAGAGTCACGTGATCAGGGCCTGCTGAGCTGCGTGATTCCTGCCGGCTCATCTGCATGACAATTGCCATCTGAGCTGCGTGATTCCTGTCGGCTCATCTGCTTGACAATTGCCAGCTGAGCTGCGTGATTCCTGCCTGGTCACGTGCTTGATTATTGCCAGTTGAGCAGCATGATTCGTCACTGCTGAGCTCCATGCTTATTGCCTGCTGATTGCGTGGTTCGTGTCTGCTCAGCTCTTTGAGTATTGCCTCCTGAGGTCCCTGTTCGGTCGCCACCTGCCGGGGACCAGCCCCAACTGATCCAGGGTATTCGAAGGAGAGATGGCCTAGGCGACTATTTATATGCTAATCAGAGATGTCAAGAATAATAGTATGAGGAGAGCTCAGTAGGAAAATTCGGTGGAGAAAAGAGACTGAGTAGCTTGGTTTACGCGGAAGACCAATCAAACTTCAAGACAAGAAGTTTGCACCACTTACGTAGGCCGCAGGCGCCCTCTCGAATAGCGAAAGGTGCCTCACCCTAGACACCTTCTCGAGTGGGTCTTAGCAGCCCAGGCATAATTAGTAAGCGTGGTGGGTTCCGCGCTCCAGATGGAGACTCAGCTGGAAGTTAAAGGGAAGAATGACAAGGAACTTTATGAATTGGAGCTGTAAGTTAACTCTTTGACAGAGAGAGCGAGATGGTGGTGGGGGACAGCCCCCAGTGAAATCAGAGGTGAGAGCACAAAGCAATACAGTAGGCAGACTCCGGTTTTTTTGGGGGGAGATGCTCGAGAATATCCGGGTGGACTCCTGAGGCTCGATCCCGCATTTGCGTATGCCGAGCCTCCTTCCTCATGACCTTTGTCCAGAGTGGAATGCCTCCCCGGCTCCCGGCACATGATCAGTGCATGCTCAGTCACGATATCAGTGCCTGCTCAGCCACGTGATCACTGACGGCACAGTCACGTGATCAGCGCCTCTCAGTCACGTGATCACCGTATGATAAACACGTGATCAGTGAACGACCAGCCACGTGATCACTGCATGCGCGGTCAGGTGGTCAGTTCCTGATCAGCCACCTGATCAGTGCGTGCACAGTCCCCTGATCAGCGCCTGTCAGTCACTGATCACTGCCTGATAAACACGTGATCAGTGCCCGAACAGCCACGTCATCAGTGCATGCGCAGTCACGTGATCAGTGCATGATAGCCACGTGATCAGTGCGTGCACAGTCCCATGATCAGCGCCTGTCAGTCACTGATCATTGCCTGATAAACACGTGATCAGTGCATGATGAGCCATGTGATCAGTGCCCGATCAGCCACGTCATCAGTGCATGCGCAGTCACGTCATCAGTGCATGATAGCCACGTGATCAGTGCATGCTCAGTCACGTGATCTGGACTTGATCAGCCACGTGATCAGTGCCTGCAGAGTCACGTGATCAGGGCCTGCTGAGCTGCGTGATTCCTGCCGGCTCATCTGCATGACAATTGCCATCTGAGCTGCGTGATTCCTGTCGGCTCATCTGCTTGACAATTGCCAGCTGAGCTGCGTGATTCCTGCCTGGTCACGTGCTTGATTATTGCCAGTTGAGCAGCATGATTCGTCACTGCTGAGCTCCATGCTTATTGCCTGCTGATTGCGTGGTTCGTGTCTGCTCAGCTCTTTGAGTATTGCCTCCTGAGGTCCCTGTTCGGTCGCCACCTGCCGGGGACCAGCCCCAACTGATCCAGGGTATTCGAAGGAGAGATGGCCTAGGCGACTATTTATATGCTAATCAGAGATGTCAAGAATAATAGTATGAGGAGAGCTCAGTAGGAAAATTCGGTGGAGAAAAGAGACTGAGTAGCTTGGTTTACGCGGAAGACCAATCAAACTTCAAGACAAGAAGTTTGCACCACTTACGTAGGCCGCAGGCGCCCTCTCGAATAGCGAAAGGTGCCTCACCCTAGACACCTTCTCGAGTGGGTCTTAGCAGCCCAGGCATAATTAGTAAGCGTGGTGGGTTCCGCGCTCCAGATGGAGACTCAGCTGGAAGTTAAAGGGAAGAATGACAAGGAACTTTATGAATTGGAGCTGTAAGTTAACTCTTTGACAGAGAGAGCGAGATGGTGGTGGGGGACAGCCCCCAGTGAAATCAGAGGTGAGAGCACAAAGCAATACAGTAGGCAGACTCCGGTTTTTTTGGGGGGAGATGCTCGAGAATATCCGGGTGGACTCCTGAGGCTCGATCCCGCATTTGCGTATGCCGAGCCTCCTTCCTCATGACCTTTGTCCAGAGTGGAATGCCTCCCCGGCTCCCGGCACATGATCAGTGCATGCTCAGTCACGATATCAGTGCCTGCTCAGCCACGTGATCACTGACGGCACAGTCACGTGATCAGCGCCTCTCAGTCACGTGATCACCGTATGATAAACACGTGATCAGTGAACGACCAGCCACGTGATCACTGCATGCGCGGTCAGGTGGTCAGTTCCTGATCAGCCACCTGATCAGTGCGTGCACAGTCCCCTGATCAGCGCCTGTCAGTCACTGATCACTGCCTGATAAACACGTGATCAGTGCCCGAACAGCCACGTCATCAGTGCATGCGCAGTCACGTGATCAGTGCATGATAGCCACGTGATCAGTGCGTGCACAGTCCCATGATCAGCGCCTGTCAGTCACTGATCATTGCCTGATAAACACGTGATCAGTGCATGATGAGCCATGTGATCAGTGCCCGATCAGCCACGTCATCAGTGCATGCGCAGTCACGTCATCAGTGCATGATAGCCACGTGATCAGTGCATGCTCAGTCACGTGATCTGGACTTGATCAGCCACGTGATCAGTGCCTGCAGAGTCACGTGATCAGGGCCTGCTGAGCTGCGTGATTCCTGCCGGCTCATCTGCATGACAATTGCCATCTGAGCTGCGTGATTCCTGTCGGCTCATCTGCTTGACAATTGCCAGCTGAGCTGCGTGATTCCTGCCTGGTCACGTGCTTGATTATTGCCAGTTGAGCAGCATGATTCGTCACTGCTGAGCTCCATGCTTATTGCCTGCTGATTGCGTGGTTCGTGTCTGCTCAGCTCTTTGAGTATTGCCTCCTGAGGTCCCTGTTCGGTCGCCACCTGCCGGGGACCAGCCCCAACTGATCCAGGGTATTCGAAGGAGAGATGGCCTAGGCGACTATTTATATGCTAATCAGAGATGTCAAGAATAATAGTATGAGGAGAGCTCAGTAGGAAAATTCGGTGGAGAAAAGAGACTGAGTAGCTTGGTTTACGCGGAAGACCAATCAAACTTCAAGACAAGAAGTTTGCACCACTTACGTAGGCCGCAGGCGCCCTCTCGAATAGCGAAAGGTGCCTCACCCTAGACACCTTCTCGAGTGGGTCTTAGCAGCCCAGGCATAATTAGTAAGCGTGGTGGGTTCCGCGCTCCAGATGGAGACTCAGCTGGAAGTTAAAGGGAAGAATGACAAGGAACTTTATGAATTGGAGCTGTAAGTTAACTCTTTGACAGAGAGAGCGAGATGGTGGTGGGGGACAGCCCCCAGTGAAATCAGAGGTGAGAGCACAAAGCAATACAGTAGGCAGACTCCGGTTTTTTTGGGGGGAGATGCTCGAGAATATCCGGGTGGACTCCTGAGGCTCGATCCCGCATTTGCGTATGCCGAGCCTCCTTCCTCATGACCTTTGTCCAGAGTGGAATGCCTCCCCGGCTCCCGGCACATGATCAGTGCATGCTCAGTCACGATATCAGTGCCTGCTCAGCCACGTGATCACTGACGGCACAGTCACGTGATCAGCGCCTCTCAGTCACGTGATCACCGTATGATAAACACGTGATCAGTGAACGACCAGCCACGTGATCACTGCATGCGCAGTCAGGTGGTCAGTTCCTGATCAGCCACCTGATCAGTGCGTGCACAGTCCCCTGATCAGCGCCTGTCAGTCACTGATCACTGCCTGATAAACACGTGATCAGTGCCCGAACAGCCACGTCATCAGTGCATGCGCAGTCACGTGATCAGTGCATGATAGCCACGTGATCAGTGCGTGCACAGTCCCATGATCAGCGCCTGTCAGTCACTGATCATTGCCTGATAAACACGTGATCAGTGCATGATGAGCCATGTGATCAGTGCCCGATCAGCCACGTCATCAGTGCATGCGCAGTCACGTCATCAGTGCATGATAGCCACGTGATCAGTGCATGCTCAGTCACGTGATCTGGACTTGATCAGCCACGTGATCAGTGCCTGCAGAGTCACGTGATCAGGGCCTGCTGAGCTGCGTGATTCCTGCCGGCTCATCTGCATGACAATTGCCATCTGAGCTGCGTGATTCCTGTCGGCTCATCTGCTTGACAATTGCCAGCTGAGCTGCGTGATTCCTGCCTGGTCACGTGCTTGATTATTGCCAGTTGAGCAGCATGATTCGTCACTGCTGAGCTCCATGCTTATTGCCTGCTGATTGCGTGGTTCGTGTCTGCTCAGCTCTTTGAGTATTGCCTCCTGAGGTCCCTGTTCGGTCGCCACCTGCCGGGGACCAGCCCCAACTGATCCAGGGTATTCGAAGGAGAGATGGCCTAGGCGACTATTTATATGCTAATCAGAGATGTCAAGAATAATAGTATGAGGAGAGCTCAGTAGGAAAATTCGGTGGAGAAAAGAGACTGAGTAGCTTGGTTTACGCGGAAGACCAATCAAACTTCAAGACAAGAAGTTTGCACCACTTACGTAGGCCGCAGGCGCCCTCTCGAATAGCGAAAGGTGCCTCACCCTAGACACCTTCTCGAGTGGGTCTTAGCAGCCCAGGCATAATTAGTAAGCGTGGTGGGTTCCGCGCTCCAGATGGAGACTCAGCTGGAAGTTAAAGGGAAGAATGACAAGGAACTTTATGAATTGGAGCTGTAAGTTAACTCTTTGACAGAGAGAGCGAGATGGTGGTGGGGGACAGCCCCCAGTGAAATCAGAGGTGAGAGCACAAAGCAATACAGTAGGCAGACTCCGGTTTTTTTGGGGGGAGATGCTCGAGAATATCCGGGTGGACTCCTGAGGCTCGATCCCGCATTTGCGTATGCCGAGCCTCCTTCCTCATGACCTTTGTCCAGAGTGGAATGCCTCCCCGGCTCCCGGCACATGATCAGTGCATGCTCAGTCACGATATCAGTGCCTGCTCAGCCACGTGATCACTGACGGCACAGTCACGTGATCAGCGCCTCTCAGTCACGTGATCACCGTATGATAAACACGTGATCAGTGAACGACCAGCCACGTGATCACTGCATGCGCAGTCAGGTGGTCAGTTCCTGATCAGCCACCTGATCAGTGCGTGCACAGTCCCCTGATCAGCGCCTGTCAGTCACTGATCACTGCCTGATAAACACGTGATCAGTGCCCGAACAGCCACGTCATCAGTGCATGCGCAGTCACGTGATCAGTGCATGATAGCCACGTGATCAGTGCGTGCACAGTCCCATGATCAGCGCCTGTCAGTCACTGATCATTGCCTGATAAACACGTGATCAGTGCATGATGAGCCGATCATGTGTCATCAGTGCATGCGCAGTCACGATCATGCAGCCACGATCATCAGTGCATGTCAGCACTGTCACTGATCGTGATCAGTGCATGATAGCCATGTGATCAGTGCCGATGTCATCAGTGCATGCAGTGCTGCATGATCGTGATCAGTGTGAGTCACGTGGACTTGATCAGCCACGTGATCAGTGCCTGCAGAGTCACGTGATCAGGGCCTGCTGAGCTGCGTGATTCCTGCCGGCTCATCTGCATGACAATTGCCATCTGAGCTGCGTGATTCCTGTCGGCTCATCTGCTTGACAATTGCCAGCTGAGCTGCGTGATTCCTGCCTGGTCACGTGCTTGATTATTGCCAGTTGAGCAGCATGATTCGTCACTGCTGAGCTCCATGCTTATTGCCTGCTGATTGCGTGGTTCGTGTCTGCTCAGCTCTTTGAGTATTGCCTCCTGAGGTCCCTGTTCGGTCGCCACCTGCCGGGGACCAGCCCCAACTGATCCAGGGTATTCGAAGGAGAGATGGCCTAGGCGACTATTTATATGCTAATCAGAGATGTCAAGAATAATAGTATGAGGAGAGCTCAGTAGGAAAATTCGGTGGAGAAAAGAGACTGAGTAGCTTGGTTTACGCGGAAGACCAATCAAACTTCAAGACAAGAAGTTTGCACCACTTACGTAGGCCGCAGGCGCCCTCTCGAATAGCGAAAGGTGCCTCACCCTAGACACCTTCTCGAGTGGGTCTTAGCAGCCCAGGCATAATTAGTAAGCGTGGTGGGTTCCGCGCTCCAGATGGAGACTCAGCTGGAAGTTAAAGGGAAGAATGACAAGGAACTTTATGAATTGGAGCTGTAAGTTAACTCTTTGACAGAGAGAGCGAGATGGTGGTGGGGGACAGCCCCCAGTGAAATCAGAGGTGAGAGCACAAAGCAATACAGTAGGCAGACTCTGGTTTTTTTGGGGGGAGATGCTCGAGAATATCCGGGTGGACTCCTGAGGCTCGATCCCGCATTTGCGTATGCCGAGCCTCCTTCCTCATGACCTTTGTCCAGAGTGGAATGCCTCCCCGGCTCCCGGCACATGATCAGTGCATGCTCAGTCACGATATCAGTGCCTGCTCAGCCACGTGATCACTGACGGCACAGTCACGTGATCAGCGCCTCTCAGTCACGTGATCACCGTATGATAAACACGTGATCAGTGAACGACCAGCCACGTGATCACTGCATGCGCAGTCAGGTGGTCAGTTCCTGATCAGCCACCTGATCAGTGCGTGCACAGTCCCCTGATCAGCGCCTGTCAGTCACTGATCACTGCCTGATAAACACGTGATCAGTGCCCGAACAGCCACGTCATCAGTGCATGCGCAGTCACGTGATCAGTGCATGATAGCCACGTGATCAGTGCGTGCACAGTCCCATGATCAGCGCCTGTCAGTCACTGATCATTGCCTGATAAACACGTGATCAGTGCATGATGAGCCATGTGATCAGTGCCTGATCAGCCACGTCATCAGTGCATGCGCAGTCACGTCATCAGTGCATGATAGCCACGTGATCAGTGCATGCTCAGTCACGTGATCTGGACTTGATCAGCCACGTGATCAGTGCCTGCAGAGTCACGTGATCAGGGCCTGCTGAGCTGCGTGATTCCTGCCGGCTCATCTGCATGACAATTGCCATCTGAGCTGCGTGATTCCTGTCGGCTCATCTGCTTGACAATTGCCAGCTGAGCTGCGTGATTCCTGCCTGGTCACGTGCTTGATTATTGCCAGTTGAGCAGCATGATTCGTCACTGCTGAGCTCCATGCTTATTGCCTGCTGATTGCGTGGTTCGTGTCTGCTCAGCTCTTTGAGTATTGCCTCCTGAGGTCCCTGTTCGGTCGCCACCTGCCGGGGACCAGCCCCAACTGATCCAGGGTATTCGAAGGAGAGATGGCCTAGGCGACTATTTATATGCTAATCAGAGATGTCAAGAATAATAGTATGAGGAGAGCTCAGTAGGAAAATTCGGTGGAGAAAAGAGACTGAGTAGCTTGGTTTACGCGGAAGACCAATCAAACTTCAAGACAAGAAGTTTGCACCACTTACGTAGGCCGCAGGCGCCCTCTCGAATAGCGAAAGGTGCCTCACCCTAGACACCTTCTCGAGTGGGTCTTAGCAGCCCAGGCATAATTAGTAAGCGTGGTGGGTTCCGCGCTCCAGATGGAGACTCAGCTGGAAGTTAAAGGGAAGAATGACAAGGAACTTTATGAATTGGAGCTGTAAGTTAACTCTTTGACAGAGAGAGCGAGATGGTGGTGGGGGACAGCCCCCAGTGAAATCAGAGGTGAGAGCACAAAGCAATACAGTAGGCAGACTCCGGTTTTTTTGGGGGGAGATGCTCGAGAATATCCGGGTGGACTCCTGAGGCTCGATCCCGCATTTGCGTATGCCGAGCCTCCTTCCTCATGACCTTTGTCCAGAGTGGAATGCCTCCCCGGCTCCCGGCACATGATCAGTGCATGCTCAGTCACGATATCAGTGCCTGCTCAGCCACGTGATCACTGACGGCACAGTCACGTGATCAGCGCCTCTCAGTCACGTGATCACCGTATGATAAACACGTGATCAGTGAACGACCAGCCACGTGATCACTGCATGCGCAGTCAGGTGGTCAGTTCCTGATCAGCCACCTGATCAGTGCGTGCACAGTCCCCTGATCAGCGCCTGTCAGTCACTGATCACTGCCTGATAAACACGTGATCAGTGCCCGAACAGCCACGTCATCAGTGCATGCGCAGTCACGTGATCAGTGCATGATAGCCACGTGATCAGTGCGTGCACAGTCCCATGATCAGCGCCTGTCAGTCACTGATCATTGCCTGATAAACACGTGATCAGTGCATGATGAGCCATGTGATCAGTGCCCGATCAGCCACGTCATCAGTGCATGCGCAGTCACGTCATCAGTGCATGATAGCCACGTGATCAGTGCATGCTCAGTCACGTGATCTGGACTTGATCAGCCACGTGATCAGTGCCTGCAGAGTCACGTGATCAGGGCCTGCTGAGCTGCGTGATTCCTGCCGGCTCATCTGCATGACAATTGCCATCTGAGCTGCGTGATTCCTGTCGGCTCATCTGCTTGACAATTGCCAGCTGAGCTGCGTGATTCCTGCCTGGTCACGTGCTTGATTATTGCCAGTTGAGCAGCATGATTCGTCACTGCTGAGCTCCATGCTTATTGCCTGCTGATTGCGTGGTTCGTGTCTGCTCAGCTCTTTGAGTATTGCCTCCTGAGGTCCCTGTTCGGTCGCCACCTGCCGGGGACCAGCCCCAACTGATCCAGGGTATTCGAAGGAGAGATGGCCTAGGCGACTATTTATATGCTAATCAGAGATGTCAAGAATAATAGTATGAGGAGAGCTCAGTAGGAAAATTCGGTGGAGAAAAGAGACTGAGTAGCTTGGTTTACGCGGAAGACCAATCAAACTTCAAGACAAGAAGTTTGCACCACTTACGTAGGCCGCAGGCGCCCTCTCGAATAGCGAAAGGTGCCTCACCCTAGACACCTTCTCGAGTGGGTCTTAGCAGCCCAGGCATAATTAGTAAGCGTGGTGGGTTCCGCGCTCCAGATGGAGACTCAGCTGGAAGTTAAAGGGAAGAATGACAAGGAACTTTATGAATTGGAGCTGTAAGTTAACTCTTTGACAGAGAGAGCGAGATGGTGGTGGGGGACAGCCCCCAGTGAAATCAGAGGTGAGAGCACAAAGCAATACAGTAGGCAGACTCTGGTTTTTTTGGGGGGAGATGCTCGAGAATATCCGGGTGGACTCCTGAGGCTCGATCCCGCATTTGCGTATGCCGAGCCTCCTTCCTCATGACCTTTGTCCAGAGTGGAATGCCTCCCCGGCTCCCGGCACATGATCAGTGCATGCTCAGTCACGATATCAGTGCCTGCTCAGCCACGTGATCACTGACGGCACAGTCACGTGATCAGCGCCTCTCAGTCACGTGATCACCGTATGATAAACACGTGATCAGTGAACGACCAGCCACGTGATCACTGCATGCGCAGTCAGGTGGTCAGTTCCTGATCAGCCACCTGATCAGTGCGTGCACAGTCCCCTGATCAGCGCCTGTCAGTCACTGATCACTGCCTGATAAACACGTGATCAGTGCCCGAACAGCCACGTCATCAGTGCATGCGCAGTCACGTGATCAGTGCATGATAGCCACGTGATCAGTGCGTGCACAGTCCCATGATCAGCGCCTGTCAGTCACTGATCATTGCCTGATAAACACGTGATCAGTGCATGATGAGCCATGTGATCAGTGCCCGATCAGCCACGTCATCAGTGCATGCGCAGTCACGTCATCAGTGCATGATAGCCACGTGATCAGTGCATGCTCAGTCACGTGATCTGGACTTGATCAGCCACGTGATCAGTGCCTGCAGAGTCACGTGATCAGGGCCTGCTGAGCTGCGTGATTCCTGCCGGCTCATCTGCATGACAATTGCCATCTGAGCTGCGTGATTCCTGTCGGCTCATCTGCTTGACAATTGCCAGCTGAGCTGCGTGATTCCTGCCTGGTCACGTGCTTGATTATTGCCAGTTGAGCAGCATGATTCGTCACTGCTGAGCTCCATGCTTATTGCCTGCTGATTGCGTGGTTCGTGTCTGCTCAGCTCTTTGAGTATTGCCTCCTGAGGTCCCTGTTCGGTCGCCACCTGCCGGGGACCAGCCCCAACTGATCCAGGGTATTCGAAGGAGAGATGGCCTAGGCGACTATTTATATGCTAATCAGAGATGTCAAGAATAATAGTATGAGGAGAGCTCAGTAGGAAAATTCGGTGGAGAAAAGAGACTGAGTAGCTTGGTTTACGCGGAAGACCAATCAAACTTCAAGACAAGAAGTTTGCACCACTTACGTAGGCCGCAGGCGCCCTCTCGAATAGCGAAAGGTGCCTCACCCTAGACACCTTCTCGAGTGGGTCTTAGCAGCCCAGGCATAATTAGTAAGCGTGGTGGGTTCCGCGCTCCAGATGGAGACTCAGCTGGAAGTTAAAGGGAAGAATGACAAGGAACTTTATGAATTGGAGCTGTAAGTTAACTCTTTGACAGAGAGAGCGAGATGGTGGTGGGGGACAGCCCCCAGTGAAATCAGAGGTGAGAGCACAAAGCAATACAGTAGGCAGACTCTGGTTTTTTTGGGGGGAGATGCTCGAGAATATCCGGGTGGACTCCTGAGGCTCGATCCCGCATTTGCGTATGCCGAGCCTCCTTCCTCATGACCTTTGTCCAGAGTGGAATGCCTCCCCGGCTCCCGGCACATGATCAGTGCATGCTCAGTCACGATATCAGTGCCTGCTCAGCCACGTGATCACTGACGGCACAGTCACGTGATCAGCGCCTCTCAGTCACGTGATCACCGTATGATAAACACGTGATCAGTGAACGACCAGCCACGTGATCACTGCATGCGCGGTCAGGTGGTCAGTTCCTGATCAGCCACCTGATCAGTGCGTGCACAGTCCCCTGATCAGCGCCTGTCAGTCACTGATCACTGCCTGATAAACACGTGATCAGTGCCCGAACAGCCACGTCATCAGTGCATGCGCAGTCACGTGATCAGTGCATGATAGCCACGTGATCAGTGCGTGCACAGTCCCATGATCAGCGCCTGTCAGTCACTGATCATTGCCTGATAAACACGTGATCAGTGCATGATGAGCCATGTGATCAGTGCCTGATCAGCCACGTCATCAGTGCATGCGCAGTCACGTCATCAGTGCATGATAGCCACGTGATCAGTGCATGCTCAGTCACGTGATCTGGACTTGATCAGCCACGTGATCAGTGCCTGCAGAGTCACGTGATCAGGGCCTGCTGAGCTGCGTGATTCCTGCCGGCTCATCTGCATGACAATTGCCATCTGAGCTGCGTGATTCCTGTCGGCTCATCTGCTTGACAATTGCCAGCTGAGCTGCGTGATTCCTGCCTGGTCACGTGCTTGATTATTGCCAGTTGAGCAGCATGATTCGTCACTGCTGAGCTCCATGCTTATTGCCTGCTGATTGCGTGGTTCGTGTCTGCTCAGCTCTTTGAGTATTGCCTCCTGAGGTCCCTGTTCGGTCGCCACCTGCCGGGGACCAGCCCCAACTGATCCAGGGTATTCGAAGGAGAGATGGCCTAGGCGACTATTTATATGCTAATCAGAGATGTCAAGAATAATAGTATGAGGAGAGCTCAGTAGGAAAATTCGGTGGAGAAAAGAGACTGAGTAGCTTGGTTTACGCGGAAGACCAATCAAACTTCAAGACAAGAAGTTTGCACCACTTACGTAGGCCGCAGGCGCCCTCTCGAATAGCGAAAGGTGCCTCACCCTAGACACCTTCTCGAGTGGGTCTTAGCAGCCCAGGCATAATTAGTAAGCGTGGTGGGTTCCGCGCTCCAGATGGAGACTCAGCTGGAAGTTAAAGGGAAGAATGACAAGGAACTTTATGAATTGGAGCTGTAAGTTAACTCTTTGACAGAGAGAGCGAGATGGTGGTGGGGGACAGCCCCCAGTGAAATCAGAGGTGAGAGCACAAAGCAATACAGTAGGCAGACTCCGGTTTTTTTGGGGGGAGATGCTCGAGAATATCCGGGTGGACTCCTGAGGCTCGATCCCGCATTTGCGTATGCCGAGCCTCCTTCCTCATGACCTTTGTCCAGAGTGGAATGCCTCCCCGGCTCCCGGCACATGATCAGTGCATGCTCAGTCACGATATCAGTGCCTGCTCAGCCACGTGATCACTGACGGCACAGTCACGTGATCAGCGCCTCTCAGTCACGTGATCACCGTATGATAAACACGTGATCAGTGAACGACCAGCCACGTGATCACTGCATGCGCAGTCAGGTGGTCAGTTCCTGATCAGCCACCTGATCAGTGCGTGCACAGTCCCCTGATCAGCGCCTGTCAGTCACTGATCACTGCCTGATAAACACGTGATCAGTGCCCGAACAGCCACGTCATCAGTGCATGCGCAGTCACGTGATCAGTGCATGATAGCCACGTGATCAGTGCGTGCACAGTCCCATGATCAGCGCCTGTCAGTCACTGATCATTGCCTGATAAACACGTGATCAGTGCATGATGAGCCATGTGATCAGTGCCTGATCAGCCACGTCATCAGTGCATGCGCAGTCACGTCATCAGTGCATGATAGCCACGTGATCAGTGCATGCTCAGTCACGTGATCTGGACTTGATCAGCCACGTGATCAGTGCCTGCAGAGTCACGTGATCAGGGCCTGCTGAGCTGCGTGATTCCTGCCGGCTCATCTGCATGACAATTGCCATCTGAGCTGCGTGATTCCTGTCGGCTCATCTGCTTGACAATTGCCAGCTGAGCTGCGTGATTCCTGCCTGGTCACGTGCTTGATTATTGCCAGTTGAGCAGCATGATTCGTCACTGCTGAGCTCCATGCTTATTGCCTGCTGATTGCGTGGTTCGTGTCTGCTCAGCTCTTTGAGTATTGCCTCCTGAGGTCCCTGTTCGGTCGCCACCTGCCGGGGACCAGCCCCAACTGATCCAGGGTATTCGAAGGAGAGATGGCCTAGGCGACTATTTATATGCTAATCAGAGATGTCAAGAATAATAGTATGAGGAGAGCTCAGTAGGAAAATTCGGTGGAGAAAAGAGACTGAGTAGCTTGGTTTACGCGGAAGACCAATCAAACTTCAAGACAAGAAGTTTGCACCACTTACGTAGGCCGCAGGCGCCCTCTCGAATAGCGAAAGGTGCCTCACCCTAGACACCTTCTCGAGTGGGTCTTAGCAGCCCAGGCATAATTAGTAAGCGTGGTGGGTTCCGCGCTCCAGATGGAGACTCAGCTGGAAGTTAAAGGGAAGAATGACAAGGAACTTTATGAATTGGAGCTGTAAGTTAACTCTTTGACAGAGAGAGCGAGATGGTGGTGGGGGACAGCCCCCAGTGAAATCAGAGGTGAGAGCACAAAGCAATACAGTAGGCAGACTCTGGTTTTTTTGGGGGGAGATGCTCGAGAATATCCGGGTGGACTCCTGAGGCTCGATCCCGCATTTGCGTATGCCGAGCCTCCTTCCTCATGACCTTTGTCCAGAGTGGAATGCCTCCCCGGCTCCCGGCACATGATCAGTGCATGCTCAGTCACGATATCAGTGCCTGCTCAGCCACGTGATCACTGACGGCACAGTCACGTGATCAGCGCCTCTCAGTCACGTGATCACCGTATGATAAACACGTGATCAGTGAACGACCAGCCACGTGATCACTGCATGCGCAGTCAGGTGGTCAGTTCCTGATCAGCCACCTGATCAGTGCGTGCACAGTCCCCTGATCAGCGCCTGTCAGTCACTGATCACTGCCTGATAAACACGTGATCAGTGCCCGAACAGCCACGTCATCAGTGCATGCGCAGTCACGTGATCAGTGCATGATAGCCACGTGATCAGTGCGTGCACAGTCCCATGATCAGCGCCTGTCAGTCACTGATCATTGCCTGATAAACACGTGATCAGTGCATGATGAGCCATGTGATCAGTGCCTGATCAGCCACGTCATCAGTGCATGCGCAGTCACGTCATCAGTGCATGATAGCCACGTGATCAGTGCATGCTCAGTCACGTGATCTGGACTTGATCAGCCACGTGATCAGTGCCTGCAGAGTCACGTGATCAGGGCCTGCTGAGCTGCGTGATTCCTGCCGGCTCATCTGCATGACAATTGCCATCTGAGCTGCGTGATTCCTGTCGGCTCATCTGCTTGACAATTGCCAGCTGAGCTGCGTGATTCCTGCCTGGTCACGTGCTTGATTATTGCCAGTTGAGCAGCATGATTCGTCACTGCTGAGCTCCATGCTTATTGCCTGCTGATTGCGTGGTTCGTGTCTGCTCAGCTCTTTGAGTATTGCCTCCTGAGGTCCCTGTTCGGTCGCCACCTGCCGGGGACCAGCCCCAACTGATCCAGGGTATTCGAAGGAGAGATGGCCTAGGCGACTATTTATATGCTAATCAGAGATGTCAAGAATAATAGTATGAGGAGAGCTCAGTAGGAAAATTCGGTGGAGAAAAGAGACTGAGTAGCTTGGTTTACGCGGAAGACCAATCAAACTTCAAGACAAGAAGTTTGCACCACTTACGTAGGCCGCAGGCGCCCTCTCGAATAGCGAAAGGTGCCTCACCCTAGACACCTTCTCGAGTGGGTCTTAGCAGCCCAGGCATAATTAGTAAGCGTGGTGGGTTCCGCGCTCCAGATGGAGACTCAGCTGGAAGTTAAAGGGAAGAATGACAAGGAACTTTATGAATTGGAGCTGTAAGTTAACTCTTTGACAGAGAGAGCGAGATGGTGGTGGGGGACAGCCCCCAGTGAAATCAGAGGTGAGAGCACAAAGCAATACAGTAGGCAGACTCTGGTTTTTTTGGGGGGAGATGCTCGAGAATATCCGGGTGGACTCCTGAGGCTCGATCCCGCATTTGCGTATGCCGAGCCTCCTTCCTCATGACCTTTGTCCAGAGTGGAATGCCTCCCCGGCTCCCGGCACATGATCAGTGCATGCTCAGTCACGATATCAGTGCCTGCTCAGCCACGTGATCACTGACGGCACAGTCACGTGATCAGCGCCTCTCAGTCACGTGATCACCGTATGATAAACACGTGATCAGTGAACGACCAGCCACGTGATCACTGCATGCGCAGTCAGGTGGTCAGTTCCTGATCAGCCACCTGATCAGTGCGTGCACAGTCCCCTGATCAGCGCCTGTCAGTCACTGATCACTGCCTGATAAACACGTGATCAGTGCCCGAACAGCCACGTCATCAGTGCATGCGCAGTCACGTGATCAGTGCATGATAGCCACGTGATCAGTGCGTGCACAGTCCCATGATCAGCGCCTGTCAGTCACTGATCATTGCCTGATAAACACGTGATCAGTGCATGATGAGCCATGTGATCAGTGCCCGATCAGCCACGTCATCAGTGCATGCGCAGTCACGTCATCAGTGCATGATAGCCACGTGATCAGTGCATGCTCAGTCACGTGATCTGGACTTGATCAGCCACGTGATCAGTGCCTGCAGAGTCACGTGATCAGGGCCTGCTGAGCTGCGTGATTCCTGCCGGCTCATCTGCATGACAATTGCCAGCTGAGCTGCGTGATTCCTGTCGGCTCATCTGCTTGACAATTGCCAGCTGAGCTGCGTGATTCCTGCCTGGTCACGTGCTTGATTATTGCCAGTTGAGCAGCATGATTCGTCACTGCTGAGCTCCATGCTTATTGCCTGCTGATTGCGTGGTTCGTGTCTGCTCAGCTCTTTGAGTATTGCCTCCTGAGGTCCCTGTTCGGTCGCCACCTGCCGGGGACCAGCCCCAACTGATCCAGGGTATTCGAAGGAGAGATGGCCTAGGCGACTATTTATATGCTAATCAGAGATGTCAAGAATAATAGTATGAGGAGAGCTCAGTAGGAAAATTCGGTGGAGAAAAGAGACTGAGTAGCTTGGTTTACGCGGAAGACCAATCAAACTTCAAGACAAGAAGTTTGCACCACTTACGTAGGCCGCAGGCGCCCTCTCGAATAGCGAAAGGTGCCTCACCCTAGACACCTTCTCGAGTGGGTCTTAGCAGCCCAGGCATAATTAGTGAGCGTGGTGTGTTCCGCGCTCCAGATGGAGACTCAGCTGGAAGTTAAAGGGAAGAATGACAAGGAACTTTATGAATTGGAGCTGTAAGTTAACTCTTTGACAGAGAGAGCGAGATGGTGGTGGGGGACAGCCCCCAGTGAAATCAGAGGTGAGAGCACAAAGCAATACAGTAGGCAGACTGGTTTTTTTGGGGGGAGATGCTCGAAAATATCCGGGTGGACTCCTGAGGCTCGATCCCGCATTTGCGTATGCCGAGCCTCCTTCCTCATGACCTTTGTCCAGAGTGGAATGCCTCCCCGGCTCCCGGCACATGATCAGTGCATGCTCAGTCACGATATCAGTGCCTGCTCAGCCACGTGATCACTGACGGCACAGTCACGTGATCAGCGCCTCTCAGTCACGTGATCACCGTATGATAAACACGTGATCAGTGAACGACCAGCCACGTGATCACTGCATGCGCAGTCAGGTGGTCAGTTCCTGATCAGCCACCTGATCAGTGCGTGCACAGTCCCCTGATCAGCGCCTGTCAGTCACTGATCACTGCCTGATAAACACGTGATCAGTGCCCGAACAGCCACGTCATCAGTGCATGCGCAGTCACGTGATCAGTGCATGATAGCCACGTGATCAGTGCGTGCACAGTCCCATGATCAGCGCCTGTCAGTCACTGATCATTGCCTGATAAACACGTGATCAGTGCATGATGAGCCATGTGATCAGTGCCTGATCAGCCACGTCATCAGTGCATGCGCAGTCACGTCATCAGTGCATGATAGCCACGTGATCAGTGCATGCTCAGTCACGTGATCTGGACTTGATCAGCCACGTGATCAGTGCCTGCAGAGTCACGTGATCAGGGCCTGCTGAGCTGCGTGATTCCTGCCGGCTCATCTGCATGACAATTGCCATCTGAGCTGCGTGATTCCTGTCGGCTCATCTGCTTGACAATTGCCAGCTGAGCTGCGTGATTCCTGCCTGGTCACGTGCTTGATTATTGCCAGTTGAGCAGCATGATTCGTCACTGCTGAGCTCCATGCTTATTGCCTGCTGATTGCGTGGTTCGTGTCTGCTCAGCTCTTTGAGTATCGCCTCCTGAGGTCCCTGTTCGGTCGCCACCTGCCGGGGACCAGCCCCAACTGATCCAGGGTATTCGAAGGAGAGATGGCCTAGGCGACTATTTATATGCTAATCAGAGATGTCAAGAATAATAGTATGAGGAGAGCTCAGTAGGAAAATTCGGTGGAGAAAAGAGACTGAGTAGCTTGGTTTACGCGGAAGACCAATCAAACTTCAAGACAAGAAGTTTGCACCACTTACGTAGGCCGCAGGCGCCCTCTCGAATAGCGAAAGGTGCCTCACCCTAGACACCTTCTCGAGTGGGTCTTAGCAGCCCAGGCATAATTAGTGAGCGTGGTGGGTTCCGCGCTCCAGATGGAGACTCAGCTGGAAGTTAAAGGGAAGAATGACAAGGAACTTTATGAATTGGAGCTGTAAGTTAACTCTTTGACAGAGAGAGCGAGATGGTGGTGGGGGACAGCCCCCAGTGAAATCAGAGGTGAGAGCACAAAGCAATACAGTAGGCAGACTCTGGGTTTTTTCGGGGGGAGATGCTCGAAAATATCCGGGTGGACTCCTGAGGCTCAATCCCGCATTTGCGTATGCCGAGCCTCCTTCCTCATGACCTTTGTCCAGAGTGGAATGCCTCCCCGGCTCCCGGCACATGATCAGTGCATGCTCAGTCACGATATCAGTGCCTGCTCAGCCACGTGATCACTGACGGCACAGTCACGTGGTCAGCGCCTCTCAGTCACGTGATCACCGTATGATAAACACGTGATCAGTGAACGACCAGCCACGTGATCACTGCATGCGCAGTCAGGTGGTCAGTTCCTGATCAGCCACCTGATCAGTGCGTGCACAGTCCCCTGATCAGCGCCTGTCAGTCACTGATCACTGCCTGATAAACACGTGATCAGTGCCCGAACAGCCACGTCATCAGTGCATGCGCAGTCACGTGATCAGTGCATGATAGCCACGTGATCAGTGCGTGCACAGTCCCATGATCAGCGCCTGTCAGTCACTGATCATTGCCTGATAAACACGTGATCAGTGCATGATGAGCCATGTGATCAGTGCCTGATCAGCCACGTCATCAGTGCATGCGCAGTCACGTCATCAGTGCATGATAGCCACGTGATCAGTGCATGCTCAGTCACGTGATCTGGACTTGATCAGCCAGGTGATCAGTGCCTGCAGAATCACGTGATCAGGGCCTGCTGAGCTGCCTGATTCCTGCCGGCTCATCTGCATGACAATTGCCATCTGAGCTGCGTGATTCCTGTCGGCTCATCTGCTTGACAATTGCCAGCTGAGCTGCGTGATTCCTGCCTGGTCACGTGCTTGATTATTGCCAGTTGAGCAGCATGATTCGTCACTGCTGAGCTCCATGCTTATTGCCTGCTGATTGCGTGGTTCGTGTCTGCTCAGCTCTTTGAGTATCGCCTCCTGAGGTCCCTGTTCGGTCGCCACCTGCCGGGGACCAGCCCCAACTGATCCAGGGTATTCGAAGGAGAGATGGCCTAGGCGACTATTTATATGCTAATCAGAGATGTCAAGAATAATAGTATGAGGAGAGCTCAGTAGGAAAATTCGGTGGAGAAAAGAGACTGAGTAGCTTGGTTTACGCGGAAGACCAATCAAACTTCAAGACAAGAAGTTTGCACCACTTACGTAGGCCGCAGGCGCCCTCTCGAATAGCGAAAGGTGCCTCACCCTAGACACCTTCTCGAGTGGGTCTTAGCAGCCCAGGCATAATTAGTGAGCGTGGTGGGTTCCGCGCTCCAGATGGAGACTCAGCTGGAAGTTAAAGGGAAGAATGACAAGGAACTTTATGAATTGGAGCTGTAAGTTAACTCTTTGACAGAGAGAGCGAGATGGTGGTGGGGGACAGCCCCCAGTGAAATCAGAGGTGAGAGCACAAAGCAATACAGTAGGCAGACTCTGGTTTTTTTTGGGGGAGATGCTCGAGAATATCCGGGTGGACTCCTGAGGCTCGATCCCGCATTTGCGTATGCCGAGCCTCCTTCCTCATGACCTTTGTCCAGAGTGGAATGCCTCCCTGGCTCCCGGCACATGATCAGTGCATGCTCAGTCACGATATCAGTGCCTGCTCAGCCACGTGATCACTGACAGCACAGTCACGTGATCAGCGCCTCTCAGTCACGTGATCACCGTATGATAAACACGTTATCAGTGAACGACCAGCCACGTGATCACTGCATGCGCAGTCAGGTGGTCAGTTCCTGATCAGCCACCTGATCAGTGCGTGCACAGTCCCCTGAGCAGCGCCTGTCAGTCACTGATCACTGCCTGATAAACACGTGATCAGTGCCTGAACAGCCACGTCATCAGTGCATGCGCAGTCACGTGATCAGTGCATGATAGCCACGTGATCAGTGCGTGCACAGTCCCATGATCAGCGCCTGTCAGTCACTGATCTTTGCCTGATAAACACGTGATCAGTGGATGATGAGCCATGTGATCAGTGCCTGATCAGCCACGTCATCAGTGCATGCGCAGTCACGTCATCACTGCATGATAGCCACGTGATCAGTGCATGCTCAGTCACGTGATCTGGACTTGATCAGCCACGTGATCAGTGCCTGCAGAGTCACGTGATCAGGGCCTGCTGAGCTGCGTGATTCCTGCCGGCTCATCTGCATGACAATTGCCATCTGAGCTGCGTGATTCCTGTCGGCTCATCTGCTTGACAATTGCCAGCTGAGCTGCGTGATTCCTGCCTGGTCACGTGCTTGATTATTGCCAGTTGAGCAGCATGATTCGTCACTGCTGAGCTCCATGCTTATTGCCTGCTGATTGCGTGGTTCGTGTCTGCTCAGCTCTTTGAGTATCGCCTCCGGAGGTCCCTGTTCGGTCGCCACCTGCCGGGGACCAGCCCCAACTGATCCAGGGTATTCGAAGGAGAGATGGCCTAGGCGACTATTTATATGCTAATCAGAGATGTCAAGAATAATAGTATGAGGAGAGCTCAGTAGGAAAATTCGGTGGAGAAAAGAGACTGAGTAGCTTGGTTTACGCGGAAGACCAATCAAACTTCAAGACAAGAAGTTTGCACCACTTACGTAGGCCGCAGGCGCCCTCTCGAATAGCGAAAGGTGCCTCACCCTAGACACCTTCTCGAGTGGGTCTTAGCAGCCCAGGCATAATTAGTGAGCGTGGTGGGTTCCGCGCTCCAGATGGAGACTCAGCTGGAAGTTAAAGGGAAGAATGACAAGGAACTTTATGAATTGGAGCTGTAAGTTAACTCTTTGACAGAGAGAGCGAGATGGTGGTGGGGGACAGCCCCCAGTGAAATCAGAGGTGCGAGCACAAAGCAATACAGTAGGCAGACTCTGGTTTTTTTGGGGGGAGATGCTCGAGAATATCCGGGTGGACTCCTGAGGCTCGATCCCGCATTTGCGTATGCCGAGCCTCCTTCCTCATGACCTTTGTCCAGAGTGGAATGCCTCCCCGGCTCCCGGCACATGATCAGTGCATGCTCAGTCACGATATCAGTGCCTGCTCAGCCACGTGATCACTGACGGCACAGTCACGTGATCAGCGCCTCTCAGTCCCGTGATCACCGTATGATAAACACGTGATCAGTGAACGACCAGCCACGTGATCACTGCATGCGCAGTCAGGTGGTCAGTTCCTGATCAGCCACCTGATCAGTGCGTGCACAGTCCCCTGATCAGCGCCTGTCAGTCACTGATCACTGCCTGATAAATACGTGATCAGTGCCCGAACAGCCACGTCATCAGTGCATGCGCAGTCACGTGATCAGTGCATGATAGCCACGTGATCAGTGCGTGCACAGTCCCATGATCAGCGCCTGTCAGTCACTGATCATTGCCTGATAAACACGTGATCAGTGCATGATGAGCCATGTGATCAGTGCCTGATCAGCCACGTCATCAGTGCATGCGCAGTCACGTCATCAGTGCATGATAGCCACGTGATCAGTGCATGCTCAGTCACGTGATCTGGACTTGATCAGCCAGGTGATCAGTGCCTGCAGAGTCACGTGATCAGGGCCTGCTGAGCTGCGTGATTCCTGCCGGCTCATCTGCATGACAATTGCCATCTGAGCTGCGTGATTCCTGTCGGCTCATCTGCTTGACAATTGCCAGCTGAGCTGCGTGATTCCTGCCTGGTCACGTGCTTGATTATTGCCAGTTGAGCAGCATGATTCGTCACTGCTGAGCTCCATGCTTATTGCCTGCTGATTGCGTGGTTCGTGTCTGCTCAGCTCTTTGAGTATCGCCTCCTGAGGTCCCTGTTCGGTCGCCACCTGCCGGGGACCAGCCCCAACTGATCCAGGGTATTCGAAGGAGAGATGGCCTAGGCGACTATATATATGCTAATCAGAGATGTCAAGAATAACAGTATGAGGAGAGCTCAGTAGGAAAATTCGGTGGAGAAAAGAGACTGAGTAGCTTGGTTTACGCGGAAGACCAATCAAACTTCAAGACAAGAAGTTGGCACCACTTACGTAGGCCGCAGGCGCCCTCTCGAATAGCGAAAGGTGCCTCACCCTAGACACCTTCTCGAGTGGGTCTTAGCAGCCCAGGCATAATTAGTGAGCGTGGTGGGTTCCGCCCTCCAGATGGAGACTCAGCTGGAAGTTAAAGGGAAGAATGACAAGGAACTTTATGAATTGGAACTGTAAGTTAACTCTTTGACAGAGAGAGCGAGATGGTGGTGGGGGACAGCCCCCAGTGAAATAAGAGGTGAGAGCACAAAGCAATACAGTAGGCAGACTCTGGTTTTTTTGGGGGAGATGCTCGAGAATATCCGGGTGGACTCCTGAGGCTCGATCCCGCATTTGCGTATGCCGAGCCTCCTTCCTCATGACCTTTGTCCAGAGTGGAATGCCTCCCCGGCTCCCGGCACATGATCAGTGCATGCTCAGTCACGATATCAGTGCCTGCTCAGCCACGTGATCACTGACGGCACAGTCACGTGATCAGCGCCTCTCAGTCACGTGATCACCGTATGATAAACACGTGATCAGTGAACGACCAGCCACGTGATCACTGCATGCGCAGTCAGGTGGTCAGTTCCTGATCAGCCACCTGATCAGTGCGTGCACAGTCCCCTGATCAGCGCCTGTCAGTCACTGATCACTGCCTGATAAACACGTGATCAGTGCCCGAACAGCCACGTCATCAGTGCATGCGCAGTCACGTGATCAGTGCATGATAGCCACGTGATCAGTGCGTGCACAGTCCCATGATCAGCGCCTGTCAGTCACTGATCATTGCCTGATAAACACGTGATCAGTGCATGATGAGCCATGTGATCAGTGCCTGATCAGCCACGTCATCAGTGCATGCGCAGTCACGTCATCAGTGCATGATAGCCACGTGATCAGTGCATGCTCAGTCACGTGATCTGGACTTGATCAGCCACGTGATCAGTGCCTGCAGAGTCACGTGATCAGGGCCTGCTGAGCTGCGTGATTCCTGCCGGCTCATCTGCATGACAATTGCCATCTGAGCTGCGTGATTCCTGTCGGCTCATCTGCTTGACAATTGCCAGCTGAGCTGCGTGATTCCTGCCTGGTCACGTGCTTGATTATTGCCAGTTGAGCAGCATGATTCGTCACTGCTGAGCTCCATGCTTATTGCCTGCTGATTGCGTGGTTCGTGTCTGCTCAGCTCTTTGAGTATCGCCTCCTGAGGTCCCTGTTCGGTCGCCACCTGCCGGGGACCAGCCCCAACTGATCCAGGGTATTCGAAGGAGAGATGGCCTAGGCGACTATTTATATGCTAATCAGAGATGTCAAGAATAATAGTATGAGGAGAGCTCAGTAGGAAAATTCGGTGGAGAAAAGAGACTGAGTAGCTTGGTTTACGCGGAAGACCAATCAAACTTCAAGACAAGAAGTTTGCACCACTTACGTAGGCCGCAGGCGCCCTCTCGAATAGCGAAAGGTGCCTCACCCTAGACACCTTCTCGAGTGGGTCTTAGCAGCCCAGGCATAATTAGTGAGCGTGGTGTGTTCCGCGCTCCAGATGGAGACTCAGCTGGAAGTTAAAGGGAAGAATGACAAGGAACTTTATGAATTGGAGCTGTAAGTTAACTCTTTGACAGAGAGAGCGAGATGGTGGTGGGGGACAGCCCCCAGTGAAATCAGAGGTGAGAGCACAAAGCAATACAGTAGGCAGACTCTGGTTTTTTTGGGGGGAGATGCTCGAGAATATCCGGGTGGACTCCTGAGGCTCGATCCCGCATTTGCGTATGCCGAGCCTCCTTCCTCATGACCTTTGTCCAGAGTGGAATGCCTCCCCGGCTCCCGGCACATGATCAGTGCATGCTCAGTCACGATATCAGTGCCTGCTCAGCCACGTGATCACTGACGGCACAGTCACGTGATCAGCGCCTCTCAGTCACGTGATCACCGTATGATAAACACGTGATCAGTGAACGACCAGCCACGTGATCACTGCATGCGCAGTCAGGTGGTCAGTTCCTGATCAGCCACCTGATCAGTGCGTGCACAGTCCCCTGATCAGCGCCTGTCAGTCACTGATCATTGCCTGATAAACACGTGATCAGTGCATGATGAGCCATGTGATCAGTGCCTGATCAGCCACGTCATCAGTGCATGCGCAGTCACGTCATCAGTGCATGATAGCCACGTGATCAGTGCATGCTCAGTCACGTGATCTGACTTGATCAGCCACGTGATCAGTGCCTGCAGAGTCACGTGATCAGGGCCTGCTGAGCTGCGTGATTCCTGCCGGCTCATCTGCATGACAATTGCCATCTGAGCTGCGTGATTCCTGTCGGCTCATCTGCCTGACAATTGCCAGCTGAGCTGCGTGATTCCTGCCTGGTCACGTGCTTGATTATTGCCAGTTGAGCAGCATGATTCGTCACTGCTGAGCTCCATGCTTATTGCCTGCTGATTGCGTGGTTCGTGTCTGCTCAGCTCTTTGAGTATCGCCTCCTGAGGTCCCTGTTCGGTCGCCACCTGCCGGGGACCAGCCCCAACTGATCCAGGGTATTCGAAGGAGAGATGGCCTAGGCGACTATTTATATGCTAATCAGAGATGTCAAGAATAATAGTATGAGGAGAGCTCAGTAGGAAAATTCGGTGGAGAAAAGAGACTGAGTAGCTTGGTTTACGCGGAAGACCAATCAAACTTCAAGACAAGAAGTTTGCTCCACTTACGTAGGCCGCAGGCGCCCTCTCGAATAGCGAAAGGTGCCTCACCCTAGACACCTTCTGGAGTGGGTCTTAGCAGCCCAGACATAATTAGTGAGCGTGGTGGGTTCCGCGCTCCAGATGGAGACTCAGCTGTAAGTTAAAGGGAAGAATGACAAGGAACTTTATGAATTGGAGCTGTAAGTTAACTCTTTGACAGAGAGAGCGAGATGGTGGTGGGGGACAGCCCCCAGTGAAATCAGAGGTGAAAGCACAAAGCAATACAGTAGGCAGACTCTGGTTTTTTTGGGGGGGAGATGCTCGAGAATATCCGGGTGGACTCCTGAGGCTCGATCCCGCATTTGCGTATGCCGAGCCTCCTTCCTCATGACCTTTGTCCAGAGTGGAATGCCTCCCCGGCTCCCGGCACATGATCAGTGCATGCTCAGTCACGATATCAGTGCCTGCTCAGCCACGTGATCACTGACGGCACAGTCACGTGATCAGCGCCTCTCAGTCACGTGATCACCGTATGATAAACACGTGATCAGTGAACGACCAGCCACGTGATCACTGCATGCGCAGTCAGGTGGTCAGTTCCTGATCAGCCACCTGATCAGTGCGTGCACAGTCCCCTGATCAGCGCCTGTCAGTCACTGATCACTGCCTGATAAACACGTGATCAGTGCCCGAACAGCCACGTCATCAGTGCATGCGCAGTTACGTGATCAGTGCATGATAGCCACGTGATCAGTGCGTGCACAGTCCCATGATCAGCGCCTGTCATTCACTGATCATTGCCTGATAAACACGTGATCAGTGCATGATGAGCCATGTGATCAGTGCCTGATCAGCCACGTCATCAGTGCATGCGCAGTCACGTCATCAGTGCATGATAGCCACGTGATCAGTGCATGCTCAGTCACGTGATCTGTACTTGATCAGCCAGGTGATCAGTGCCTGCAGAGTCACGTGATCAGGGCCTGCTGAGCTGCGTGATTCCTGCCGGCTCATCTGCATGACAATTGCCATCTGAGCTGCGTGATTCCTGTCGGCTCATCTGCTTGACAATTGCCAGCTGAGCTGCGTGATTCCTGCCTGGTCACGTGCTTGATTATTGCCAGTTGAGCAGCATGATTCGTCACTGCTGAGCTCCATGCTTATTGCCTGCTGATTGCGTGGTTCGTGTCTGCTCAGCTCTTTGAGGATTGCCTCCTGAGGTCCCTGTTCGGTCGCCACCTGCCGGGGACCAGCCCCAACTGATCCAGGGTATTCGAAGGAGAGATGGCCTAGGCGACTATTTATATGCTAATCAGAGATGTCAAGAATAATAGTATGAGGAGAGCTCAGTAGGAAAATTCGGTGGAGAAAAGAGACTGAGTAGCTTGGTTTACGCGGAAGACCAATCAAACTTCAAGACAAGAAGTTTGCACCACTTACGTAGGCCGTAGGCGCCCTCTCGAATAGCGAAAGGTGCCTCACCCTAGACACCTTCTCGAGTGGGTCTTAGCAGCCCAGGCATAATTAGTGACCGTGGTGGGTTCCGCGCTCCAGATGGAGACTCAGCTGGAAGTTAAAGGCAAGAATGACAAGGAACTTTATGAATTGGAGCTGTAAGTTAACTCTTTGACAGAGAGAGCGAGATGGTGGTGGGGGACAGCCCCCAGTGAAATCAGAGGTGAGAGCACAAAGCAATACAGTAGGCAGACTCTGGGTTTTTTTGGGGGGAGATGCTCGAAAATATCCGGGTGGACTCCTGAGGTTCGATCCCGCATTTGCGTATGCCGAGCCTCCTTCCTCATGACCTTTGTCCAGAGTGGAATGCCTCCCCGGCTCCTGGCACATGATCAGTGCATGCTCAGTCACGATATCAGTGCATGCTCAGCCACGTGATCACTGACGGCACAGTCACGTGATCAGCGCCTCTCAGTCACGTGATCACCGTATGATAAACACGTGATCAGTGAACGACCAGCCACGTGATCACCGCATGCGCAGTCAGGTGGTCAGTTCCTGATCAGCCACCTGATCAGTGCGTGCACAGTCCCCTGATCAGCGCCTGTCAGTCACTGATCACTGCCTGATAAACACGTGATCAGTGCGCGAACAGCCACGTCATCAGTGCATGCGCAGTCACGTGATCAGTGCATGATAGCCACGTGATCAGTGCGTGCACAGTCCCATGATCAGCGCCTGTCAGTCACTGATCATTGCCTGATAAACACGTGATCAGTGCATGATGAGCCATGTGATCAGTGCCTGATCAGCCACGTCATCAGTGCATGCGCAGTCACGTCTTCAGTGCATGATAGCCACGTGATCAGTGCATGCTCAGTCACGTGATCTGGACTTGATCAGCCAGGTGATCAGTGCCTGCAGAGTCACGTGATCAGGGCCTGCTGAGCTGCGTGATTCCTGCCGGCTCATCTGCATGACAATTGCCATCTGAGCTGCGTGATTCCTGTCGGCTCATCTGCTTGACAATTGCCAGCTGAGCTGCGTGATTCCTGCCTGGTCACGTGCTTGATTATTGCCAGTTGAGCAGCATGATTCGTCACTGCTGAGCTCCATGCTTATTGCCTGCTGATTGCGTGGTTCGTGTCTGCTCAGCTCTTTGAGGATTGCCTCCTGAGGTCCCTGTTCGGTCGCCACCTGCCGGGGACCAGCCCCAACTGATCCAGGGTATTCGAAGGAGAGATGGCCTAGGCGACTATTTATATGCTAATCAGAGATGTCAAGAATAATAGTATGAGGAGAGCTCAGTAGGAAAATTCGGTGGAGAAAAGAGACTGAGTAGCTTGGTTTACGCGGAAGACCAATCAAACTTCAAGACAAGAAGTTTGCACCACTTACGTAGGCCGCAGGCGCCTCTCGAATAGCGAAAGGTGCCTCACCCTAGACACCTTCTCGAGTGGGTCTTAGCAGCCCAGGCATAATTAGTGAGCGTGGTGGGTTCCGCGCTCCAGATGGAGACTCAGCTGGAAGTTAAAGGGAAGAATGACAAGGAACTTTATGAATTGGAGCTGTAAGTTAACTCTTTGACAGAGAGAGCGAGATGGTGGTGGGGGACAGCCCCCAGTGAAATCAGAGGTGAGAGCACAAAGCAATACAGTAGGCAGACTCTGGGTTTTTTCGGGGGGAGATGCTCGAAAATATCCGGGTGGACCCCTGAGGCTCGATCCCGCATTTGCGTATGCCGAGCCTCCTTCCTCATGACCTTTGTCCAGAGTGGAATGCCTCCCCGGCTCCCGGCACATGATCAGTGCATGCTCAGTCACGATATCAGTGCATGCTCAGCCACGTGATCACTGACGGCACAGTCACGTGATCAGCGCCTCTCAGTCACGTGATCACCGTATGATAAACACGTGATCAGTGAACGACCAGCCACGTGATCACTGCATGCGCAGTCAGGTGGTCAGTTCCTGATCAGCCACCTGATCAGTGCGTGCACAGTCCCCTGATCAGCGCCTGTCAGTCACTGATCACTGCCTGATAAACACGTGATCAGTGCCCGAACAGCCACGTCATCAGTGCATGCGCAGTCACGTGATCAGTGCATGATAGCCACGTGATCAGTGCGTGCACAGTCCCATGATCAGCGCCTGTCAGTCACTGATCATTGCCTGATAAACACGTGATCAGTGCATGATGAGCCATGTGATCAGTGCCTGATCAGCCACGTCATCAGTGCATGCGCAGTCACGTCATCAGTGCATGATAGCCACGTGATCAGTGCATGCTCAGTCACGTGATCTGGACTTGATCAGCCAGGTGATCAGTGCCTGCAGAGTCACGTGATCAGGGCCTGCTGAGCTGCATGATTCCTGCCGGCTCATCTGCATGACAATTGCCATCTGAGCTGCGTGATTCCTGTCGGCTCATCTGCTTGACAATTGCCAGCTGAGCTGCGTGATTCCTGCCTGGTCACGTGCTTGATTATTGCCAGTTGAGCAGCATGATTCGTCACTGCTGAGCTCCATGCTTATTGCCTGCTGATTGCGTGGTTCGTGTCTGCTCAGCTCTTTGAGTATCGCCTCCTGAGGTCCCTGTTCGGTCGCCACCTGCCGGGGACCAGCCCCAACTGATCCAGGGTATTCGAAGGAGAGATGGCCTAGGCGACTATTTATATGCTAATCAGAGATGTCAAGAATAATAGTATGAGGAGAGCTCAGTAGGAAAATTCGGTGGAGAAAAGAGACTGAGTAGCTTGGTTTACGCGGAAGACCAATCAAACTTCAAGACAAGAAGTTTGCACCACTTACGTAGGCCGCAGGCGCCCTCTCGAATAGCGAAAGGTGCCTCACCCTAGACACCTTCTCGAGTGGGTCTTAGCAGCCCAGGCATAATTAGTGAGCGTGGTGGGTTCCGCGCTCCAGATGGAGACTCAGCTGGAAGTTAAAGGGAAGAATGACAAGGAACTTTATGAATTGGAGCTGTAAGTTAACTCTTTGACAGAGAGAGCGAGATGGTGGTGGGGGACAGCCCCCAGTGAAATCAGAGGTGAGAGCACAAAGCAATACAGTAGGCAGACTCTGGTTTTTTTGGGGGAGATGCTCGAGAATATCCGGGTGGACTCCTGAGGCTCGATCCCGCATTTGCGTATGCCGAGCCTCCTTCCTCATGACCTTTGTCCAGAGTGGAATGCCTCCCCGGCTCCCGGCACATGATCAGTGCATGCTCAGTCACGATATCAGTGCATGCTCAGCCACGTGATCACTGACGGCACAGTCACGTGATCAGCGCCTCTCAGTCCCGTGATCACCGTATGATAAACACGTGATCAGTGAACGACAGCCACGTGATCACTGCATGCGCAGTCAGGTGGTCAGTTCTGATCAGCCACCTGATCAGTGCGTGCACAGTCCCCTGATCAGCGCCTGTCAGTCACTGATCTGCCTGATAAACACGTGATCAGTGCATGATGAGCCATGTGATCAGTGCATGATCAGCCACGTGATCAGTGCATGCGCAGTCACGTGATCAGTGCATGATAGCCACGTGATCAGTGCATGCTCAGTCACGTGATCTGTACTTGATCAGCCACGTGATCAGTGCCTGCAGAGTCACGTGATTAGGGCCTGCTGAGCTGCGTGATTCCTGCCGGCTCATCTGCATGACAATTGCCATCTGAGCTGCGTGATTCCTGTCGGCTCATCTGCTTGACAATTGCCAGCTGAGCTGCGTGATTCCTGCCTGGTCACGTGCTTGATTATTGCCAGTTGAGCAGCATGATTCGTCACTGCTGAGCTCCATGCTTATTGCCTGCTGATTGCGTGGTTCGTGTCTGCTCAGCTCTTTGAGTATCGCCTCCTGAGGTCCCTGTTCGGTCGCCACATGCTGGGGACCAGCCCCAACTGATCCAGGGTATTCGAAGGAGGGATGGCCTAGGCGACTATTTATATGCTAATCAGAGATGTCAAGAATAATAGTATGAGGAGAGCTCAGTAGGAAAATTCGGTGGAGAAAAGAGACTGAGTAGCTTGGTTTACGCGGAAGACCAATCAAACTTCAAGACAAGAAGTTTGCACCACTTACGTAGGCCGCAGGCGCCCTCTCGAATAGCGAAAGGTGCCTCACCCTAGACACCTTCTCGAGTGGGTCTTAGCAGCCCAGGCATAATTAGTAAGCGTGGTGGGTTCCGCGCTCCAGATGGAGACTCAGCTGGAAGTTAAAGGGAAGAATGACAAGGAACTTTATGAATTGGAGCTGTAAGTTAACTCTTTGACAGAGAGAGCGAGATGGTGGTGGGGGACAGCCCCCAGTGAAATCAGAGGTGAGGGCACAAAGCAACACAGTAGGCAGACTCTGGTTTTTTTTTGGGGGGAGATGCTCGAGAATATCCGGGTGGACTCCTGAGGCTTGATCCCGCATTTGCGTATGCCGAGCCTCCTTCCTCATGACCTTTGTCCAGAGTGGAATGCCTCCCCGGCTCCCGGCACATGATCAGTGCATGCTCAGTCACGATATCAGTGCATGCTCAGCCACGTGATCAATGACGGCACAGTCACGTGATCAGCGCTCTCAGTCACGTGATCACCGTATGATAAACACGTGATCAGTGAACGACCAGCCACGTGATCACTGCATGCGCAGTCAGGTGGTCAGTTCCTGATCAGCCACCTGATCAGTGCGTGCACAGTCCCTGATCAGCGCCTGTCAGTCACTGATCACTGCCTGATAAACACGTGATCAGTGCCTGAACAGCCACGTGATCAGTGCATGCGCAGTCACGTGATCAGTGCATGATAGCCACGTGATCAGTGCGTGCACAGTCCCATGATCAGCTGTCAGTCACTGATCATTGCCTGATAAACACGTGATCAGTGCATGATGAGCCATGTGATCAGTGCATGATCAGCCACGTCATCAGTGCATGCAGTCACGTCATCAGTGCATGATAGCCACGTGATCAGTGCATGATCAGTCACGTGATCTGTACTTGATCAGCCACGTGATCAGTGCATGCAGAGTCACGTGATCAGGGCCTGCTGAGCTGCGTGATTCCTGCCGCTCATCTGCATGACAATTGCCATCTGAGCTGCGTGATTCCTGTCGGCTCATCTGCTTGACAATTGCCAGCTGAGCTGCGTGATTCCTGCCTGGTCACGTGCTTGATTATTGCCAGTTGAGCAGCATGATTCGTCACTGCTGAGCTCCATGCTTATTGCCTGCTGATTGCGTGGTTCGTGTCTGCTCAGCTCTTTGAGTATCGCCTCCTGAGGTCCCTGTTCGGTCGCCACCTGCCGGGACCAGCCCCAACTGATCCAGGGTATTCGAAGGAGAGATGGCCTAGGCGACTATTTATATGCTAATCAGAGATGTCAAGAATAATAGTATGAGGAGAGCTCAGTAGGAAAATTCGGTGGAGAAAAGAGACTGAGTAGCTTGGTTTACGCGGAAGACCAATCAAACTTCAAGACAAGAAGTTTGCACCACTTACAGGCGCCCTCTCATAGCAGCCTCACCCTAGACACCTTCTCGAGTGGGTCTTAGCAGCCCAGGCATAATTAGTGAGTGCGATCAGATGCATGATCAGTCACATGATCAGTGCCATTGTCACGTGATCACTACATGATAGTCATGTGATCAGTCCATGCTCAGTCACAGTGATCAGTGCATGATCAGCCACGTGATCAGTGCATGATCTGTCACATGATTAGTGTATGATCATCCACGTGACCAGTGCATGGGCAGTCATGTGATCAGTGCATGATATAGACGTGATCAGTGCATGATCAGTCTAGTGATCAGTGCATGATAGCCACGTGATCAGTGCATGATCAGTCACCTGATGGGTGTATGATCATTCACGTGACCTGTACATGGTAGCTACATGATCATTGCATGATCAGCCACGTGAGTAGTGCATGACAGCCACGTGATCACTGCATGATCAGTCACGTGATCAGTGCATGATCAGTCATGTGACCAGTACATGGTAGTTGCGTGATCATCGCATGATCAGCCACGTGATCAGTGCATGATAGCCACGTGATCAGTGCATGATCAGTCAGGTGATACGTGTGTGATCAGCCACGTGATCAGTGCATGATATCCACGTGATCAGTGCATGATAGCCACGTGATCAGTGCATGATTAGTCACGGGATCTGTGCATGACCAGTCACGTGATACGTGTGTGATCAGCCACGGATCAGTGCGTGATGAGCCACGTGATCAGTGCAGGATCAATTACATGATCAGTGCATGATCAGTCACGAGACCACTACATGGTTGCTACGTGATCGTTGCATGATCAGCCACGTGAGCAGAGCATGATAGCCACGTGATCAGTGCATGATCAGTCACGTGATCAGTACATGATCAGTCACGTGAACAGTGCATGATCATTTACGTGATCTGTGCATGATCAGTCACGTGACCAGTATATGGTAGCTTCGTGATCATTCCATGACGAACCACGTGAGCAGTGCATGATAGCCACGTGATGTGTGCATGATGAGTTTCGTGAGCAGAGTATGATCAGCCACGTGATCAGTGCATGAGTTCCAGGTGATCAGTGCATGATATGTCACGTGACAGGTGTGTGATCAGCCACGTGAACAGTGCATGTTCAGCCACGATTCAGTGCATGATAGCCACGTGATAAGTGCATTATCAGTTACGTGAGCAGTGTATGATCAGCCACGTGATCAGTGCATGGTCAGACACGTGAACAGTGTATGATCAGCCACGTGATCAGTGCATGATATCCAAGTGATCAGTGCATGATCAATCACGTGATCAGTGTATGATCAGCCACGTGAACAGTGCATGCTCAGTCACGTGATCTGGGCCTGCTGAGCTGCGTGATTACTGTCTGCTCATCTGCTTGACAATTGCCAGCTGAGCTGCACGATTCCTGCCTGTCATCTGCTTGACAATTGTCAGCTGTGCTGCGTAATTCCTGCCTGCTCAGCTGCTTGATTATTGCCAGCTGAGCAGCATGATTCCTCACAGCTGAGTTCCATGATTATTGCCTGCTGACTGATTCGTGCCTACTCAGCTCTTTGTTTATTGCCTCCAGAGGCACATGATCAGTGTATGATAGCAAACATGATCAGTGCATGATCAGTCACATGATCAGCGCCATTAAGTCACGTGATCACTACACGATAGTCATGTGATCAGTCCATGCTCAGTCACAGTGTCAGTGCATGATCAGCCACGTGATCAGTGCATGATCTGTCACATGATTAGTGTATGATCATCCACGTGACCAGTGCATGGGCAGTCATGTGATCAGTGCATGATATAGACGTGATCAGTGCATGATCAGTCTAGTGATCAGTGCATGATAGCCACGTGATCAGTGCATGATCAGTCACCTGATGGGTGTATGATCATTCACGTGACCTGTACATGGTAGCTACATGATCATTGCATGATCAGCCACGTGAGTAGTGCATGACAGCCACGTGATCACTGCATGATCAGTCACGTGATCAGTGCATGATCAGTCATGTGACCAGTACATGGTAGTTGCGTGATCATCGCATGATCAGCCACGTGAGCAGTGCATGATAGCCACGTGATCAGTGCATGATCAGTCAGGTGACGTGTGTGATCAGCCACGTGATCAGTGCATGATATCCACGTGATCAGTGCATGATAGCCACGTGATCACTACATGATTAGTCACGGGATCTGTACATGACCAGTCACGTGATACGTGTGTGATCAGCCACCGGATCAGTGCGTGATGAGCCACGTGATCAGTGCAGGATCAATTACATGATCAGTGCATGATCAGTCACGAGACCACTACATGGTTGCTCCGTGATCGTTGCATGATCAGCCACGTGAGCAGAGCATGATAGCCACGTGATCAGTGCATTATCAGTCACGTGATCAGTACATGATCAGTCACGTGAACAGTGCATGATCATTTACGTGATCTGTGCATGATCAGTCACGTGACCAGTATATGGTAGCTTCGTGATCATTCCATGACGAACCACGTGAGCAGTGCATGATAGCCACGTGATGTGTGCATGATGAGTTTCGTGAGCAGAGTATGATCAGCCACGTGATCAGTGCATGAGTTCCAGGTGATCAGTGCATGATATGTCACGTGACAGGTGTGTGATCAGCCACGTGAACAGTGCATGTTCAGCCACGTATTCAGTGCATGATAGCCACGTGATAAGTGCATTATCAGTTACGTGAGCAGTGTATGATCAGCCACGTGATCAGTGCATGGTCAGACACGTGAACAGTGTATGATCAGCCACGTGATCAGTGCATGATATCCAAGTGATCAGTGCATGATCAATCACGTGATCAGTGTATGATCAGCCACGTGAACAGTGCATGCTCAGTCACGTGATCTGGGCCTGCTGAGCTGCGTGATTACTGTCTGCTCATCTGCTTGACAATTGCCAGCTGAGCTGCACGATTCCTGCCTGTCATCTGCTTGACAATTGTCAGCTGTGCTGCGTAATTCCTGCCTGCTCAGCTGCTTGATTATTGCCAGCTGAGCAGCATGATTCCTCACAGCTGAGTTCCATGATTATTGCCTGCTGACTGATTCGTGCCTACTCAGCTCTTTGTTTATTGCCTCCAGAGGCACATGATCAGTGTATGATAGCAAACATGATCAGTGCATGATCAGTCACATGATCAGCGCCATTAAGTCACGTGATCACTACACGATAGTCATGTGATCAGTCCATGCTCAGTCACAGTGTCAGTGCATGATCAGCCACGTGATCAGTGCATGATCTGTCACATGATTAGTGTATGATCATCCACGTGACCAGTGCATGGGCAGTCATGTGATCAGTGCATGATATAGACGTGATCAGTGCATGATCAGTCTAGTGATCAGTGCATGATAGCCACGTGATCAGTGCATGATCAGTCACCTGATGGGTGTATGATCATTCACGTGACCTGTACATGGTAGCTACATGATCATTGCATGATCAGCCACGTGAGTAGTGCATGACAGCCACGTGATCACTGCATGATCAGTCACGTGATCAGTGCATGATCAGTCATGTGACCAGTACATGGTAGTTGCGTGATCATCGCATGATCAGCCACGTGAGCAGTGCATGATAGCCACGTGATCAGTGCATGATCAGTCAGGTGATACGTGTGTGATCAGCCACGTGATCAGTGCATGATATCCACGTGATCAGTGCATGATAGCCACGTGATCACTTCATGATTAGTCACGGGATCTGTACATGACCAGTCACGTGATACGTGTGTGATCAGCCACCGGATCAGTGCGTGATGAGCCACGTGATCAGTGCAGGATCAATTACATGATCAGTGCATGATCAGTCACGAGACCACTACATGGTTGCTACGTGATCGTTGCATGATCAGCCACGTGAGCAGAGCATGATAGCCACGTGATCAGTGCATGATCAGTCACGTGATCAGTACATGATCAGTCACGTGAACAGTGCATGATCATTTACGTGATCTGTGCATGATCAGTCACGTGACCAGTATATGGTAGCTTCGTGATCATTCCATGACGAACCACGTGAGCAGTGCATGATAGCCACGTGATGTGTGCATGATGAGTTTCGTGAGCAGAGTATGATCAGCCACGTGATCAGTGCATGAGTTCCAGGTGATCAGTGCATGATATGTCACGTGACAGGTGTGTGATCAGCCACGTGAACAGTGCATGTTCAGCCACGTATCAGTGCATGATAGCCACGTGATAAGTGCATTATCAGTTACGTGAGCAGTGTATGATCAGCCACGTGATCAGTGCATGGTCAGACACGTGAACAGTGTATGATCAGCCACGTGATCAGTGCATGATATCCAAGTGATCAGTGCATGATCAATCACGTGATCAGTGTATGATCAGCCACGTGAACAGTGCATGCTCAGTCACGTGATCTGGGCCTGCTGAGCTGCGTGATTACTGTCTGCTCATCTGCTTGACAATTGCCAGCTGAGCTGCACGATTCCTGCCTGTCATCTGCTTGACAATTGTCAGCTGTGCTGCGTAATTCCTGCCTGCTCAGCTGCTTGATTATTGCCAGCTGAGCAGCATGATTCCTCACAGCTGAGTTCCATGATTATTGCCTGCTGACTGATTCGTGCCTACTCAGCTCTTTGTTTATTGCCTCCAGAGGCACATGATCAGTGTATGATAGCAAACATGATCAGTGCATGATCAGTCACATGATCAGCGCCATTAAGTCACGTGATCACTACACGATAGTCATGTGATCAGTCCATGCTCAGTCACAGTGTCAGTGCATGATCAGCCACGTGATCAGTGCATGATCTGTCACATGATTAGTGTATGATCATCCACGTGACCAGTGCATGGGCAGTCATGTGATCAGTGCATGATATAGACGTGATCAGTGCATGATCAGTCTAGTGATCAGTGCATGATAGCCACGTGATCAGTGCATGGTCAGTCACCTGATGGGTGTATGATCATTCACGTGACCTGTACATGGTAGCTACATGATCATTGCATGATCAGCCACGTGAGTAGTGCATGACAGCCACGTGATCACTGCATGATCAGTCACGTGATCAGTGCATGATCAGTCATGTGACCAGTACATGGTAGTTGCGTGATCATCGCATGATCAGCCACGTGAGCAGTGCATGATAGCCACGTGATCAGTGCATGATCAGTCAGGTGATACGTGTGTGATCAGCCACGTGATCAGTGCATGATATCCACGTGATCAGTGCAGGATAGCCACGTGATCACTTCATGATTAGTCACGGGATCTGTACATGACCAGTCACGTGATACGTGTGTGATCAGCCACGGATCAGTGCGTGATGAGCCACGTGATCAGTGCAGGATCAATTACATGATCAGTGCATGATCAGTCACGAGACCACTACATGGTTGCTACGTGATCGTTGCATGATCAGCCACGTGAGCAGAGCATGATAGCCACGTGATCAGTGCATGATCAGTCACGTGATCAGTACATGATCAGTCACGTGAACAGTGCATGATCATTTACGTGATCTGTGCATGATCAGTCACGTGACCAGTATATGGTAGCTTCGTGATCATTCCATGACGAACCACGTGAGCAGTGCATGATAGCCACGTGATGTGTGCATGATGAGTTTCGTGAGCAGAGTATGATCAGCCACGTGATCAGTGCATGAGTTCCAGGTGATCAGTGCATGATATGTCACGTGACAGGTGTGTGATCAGCCACGTGAACAGTGCATGTTCAGCCACGTGATCAGTGCATGATAGCCACGTGATAAGTGCATTATCAGTTACGTGAGCAGTGTATGATCAGCCACGTGATCAGTGCATGGTCAGACACGTGAACAGTGTATGATCAGCCACGTGATCAGTGCATGATATCCAAGTGATCAGTGCATGATCAATCACGTGATCAGTGTATGATCAGCCACGTGAACAGTGCATGCTCAGTCACGTGATCTGGGCCTGCTGAGCTGCGTGATTACTGTCTGCTCATCTGCTTGACAATTGCCAGCTGAGCTGCACGATTCCTGCCTGTCATCTGCTTGACAATTGTCAGCTGTGCTGCGTAATTCCTGCCTGCTCAGCTGCTTGATTATTGCCAGCTGAGCAGCATGATTCCTCACAGCTGAGTTCCATGATTATTGCCTGCTGACTGATTCGTGCCTACTCAGCTCTTTGTTTATTGCCTCCAGAGGCACATGATCAGTGTATGATAGCAAACATGATCAGTGCATGATCAGTCACATGATCAGCGCCATTAAGTCACGTGATCACTACACGATAGTCATGTGATCAGTCCATGCTCAGTCACAGTGTCAGTGCATGATCAGCCACGTGATCAGTGCATGATCTGTCACATGATTAGTGTATGATCATCCACGTGACCAGTGCATGGGCAGTCATGTGATCAGTGCATGATATAGACGTGATCAGTGCATGATCAGTCTAGTGATCAGTGCATGATAGCCACGTGATCAGTGCATGATCAGTCACCTGATGGGTGTATGATCATTCACGTGACCTGTACATGGTAGCTACATGATCATTGCATGATCAGCCACGTGAGTAGTGCATGACAGCCACGTGATCACTGCATGATCAGTCACGTGATCAGTGCATGATCAGTCATGTGACCAGTACATGGTAGTTGCGTGATCATCGCATGATCAGCCACGTGAGCAGTGCATGATAGCCACGTGATCAGTGCATGATCAGTCAGGTGATACGTGTGTGATCAGCCACGTGATCAGTGCATGATATCCACGTGATCAGTGCAGGATAGCCACGTGATCACTTCATGATTAGTCACGGGATCTGTACATGACCAGTCACGTGATACGTGTGTGATCAGCCACGGATCAGTGCGTGATGAGCCACGTGATCAGTGCAGGATCAATTACATGATCAGTGCATGATCAGTCACGAGACCACTACATGGTTGCTACGTGATCGTGCATGATCAGCCACGTGAGCAGAGCATGATAGCCACGTGATCAGTGCATGATCAGTCACGTGATCAGTACATGATCAGTCACGTGAACAGTGCATGATCATTTACGTGATCTGTGCATGATCAGTCACGTGACCAGTATATGGTAGCTTCGTGATCATTCCATGACGAACCACGTGAGCAGTGCATGATAGCCACGTGATGTGTGCATGATGAGTTTCGTGAGCAGAGTATGATCAGCCACGTGATCAGTGCATGAGTTCCACGTGATCAGTGCATGATAAGTCACGTGACAGGTGTGTGATCAGCCACGTGAACAGTGCATGTTCAGCCACGTATCAGTGCATGATAGCCACGTGATAAGTGCATTATCAGTTACGTGAGCAGTGTATGATCAGCCACGTGATCAGTGCATGGTCAGACACGTGAACAGTGTATGATCAGCCACGTGATCAGTGCATGATATCCAAGTGATCAGTGCATGATCAATCACGTGATCAGTGTATGATCAGCCACGTGAACAGTGCATGCTCAGTCACGTGATCTGGGCCTGCTGAGCTGCGTGATTACTGTCTGCTCATCTGCTTGACAATTGCCAGCTGAGCTGCACGATTCCTGCCTGTCATCTGCTTGACAATTGCCAGCTGTGCTGCGTAATTCCTGCCTGCTCAGCTGCTTGATTATTGCCAGCTGAGCAGCATGATTCCTCACAGCTGAGTTCCATGATTATTGCCTGCTGACTGATTCGTGCCTACTCAGCTCTTTGTTTATTGCCTCCAGAGGCACATGATCAGTGTATGATAGCAAACATGATCAGTGCATGATCAGTCACATGATCAGCGCCATTAAGTCACGTGATCACTACATGATAGTCATGTGATCAGTCCATGCTCAGTCACAGTGTCAGTGCATGATCAGCCACGTGATCAGTGCATGATCTGTCACATGATTAGTGTATGATCATCCACGTGACCAGTGCATGGGCAGTCATGTGATCAGTGCATGATATAGACGTGATCAGTGCATGATCAGTCAGTGATCAGTGCATGATAGCCACGTGATCAGTGCATGATCAGTCACCTGATGGGTGTATGATCATTCACGTGACCTGTACATGGTAGCTACATGATCATTGCATGATCAGCCACGTGAGTAGTGCATGACAGCCACGTGATCACTGCATGATCAGTCACGTGATCAGTGCATGATCAGTCATGTGACCAGTACATGGTAGTTGCGTGATCATCGCATGATCAGCCACGTGAGCAGTGCATGATAGCCACGTGATCAGTGCATGATCAGTCAGGTGATACGTGTGTGATCAGCCACGTGATCAGTGCATGATATCCACGTGATCAGTGCAGGATAGCCACGTGATCATCATGATTAGTCACGGATCTGTACATGACCAGTCACGTGATACGTGTGTGATCAGCCACGGATCAGTGCGTGATGAGCCACGTGATCAGTGCAGGATCAATTACATGATCAGTGCATGATCAGTCACGAGACCACTACATGGTAGCTACGTGATCGTTGCATGATCAGCCACGTGAGCAGAGCATGATAGCCACGTGATCAGTGCATTATCAGTCACGTGATCAGTACATGATCAGTCACGTGAACAGTGCATGATCATTTACGTGATCTGTGCATGATCAGTCACGTGACCAGTATATGGTAGCTTCGTGAACATTCCATGACGAACCACGTGAGCAGTGCATGATAGCCACGTGATGTGTGCATGATGAGTTTCGTGAGCAGAGTATGATCAGCCACGTGATCAGTGCATGAGTTCCAGGTGATCAGTGCATGATATGTCACGTGACAGGTGTGTGATCAGCCACGTGAACAGTGCATGTTCAGCCACGTATCAGTGCATGATAGCCACGTGATAAGTGCATTATCAGTTACGTGAGCAGTGTATGATCAGCCACGTGATCAGTGCATGGTCAGACACGTGAACAGTGTATGATCAGCCACGTGATCAGTGCATGATATCCAAGTGATCAGTGCATGATCAATCACGTGATCAGTGTATGATCAGCCACGTGAACAGTGCATGCTCAGTCACGTGATCTGGGCCTGCTGAGCTGCGTGATTACTGTCTGCTCATCTGCTTGACAATTGCCAGCTGAGCTGCACGATTCCTGCCTGTCATCTGCTTGACAATTGCCAGCTGTGCTGCGTAATTCCTGCCTGCTCAGCTGCTTGATTATTGCCAGCTGAGCAGCATGATTCCTCACAGCTGAGTTCCATGATTATTGCCTGCTGACTGATTCGTGCCTACTCAGCTCTTTGTTTATTGCCTCCAGAGGCACATGATCAGTGTATGATAGCAAACATGATCAGTGCATGATCAGTCACATGATCAGCGCCATTAAGTCACGTGATCACTACATGATAGTCATGTGATCAGTCCATGCTCAGTCACAGTGTCAGTGCATGATCAGCCACGTGATCAGTGCATGATCTGTCACATGATTAGTGTATGATCATCCACGTGACCAGTGCATGGGCAGTCATGTGATCAGTGCATGATATAGACGTGATCAGTGCATGATCAGTCTAGTGATCAGTGCATGATAGCCACGTGATCAGTGCATGATCAGTCACCTGATGGGTGTATGATCATTCACGTGACCTGTACATGGTAGCTACATGATCATTGCATGATCAGCCACGTGAGTAGTGCATGACAGCCACGTGATCACTGCATGATCAGTCACGTGATCAGTGCATGATCAGTCATGTGACCAGTACATGGTAGTTGCGTGATCATCGCATGATCAGCCACGTGAGCAGTGCATGATAGCCACGTGATCAGTGCATGATCAGTCAGGTGATACGTGTGATCAGCCACGTGATCAGTGCATGATATCCACGTGATCAGTGCATGATAGCCACGTGATCACTTCATGATTAGTCACGGGATCTGCACATGACCAGTCACGTGATACGTGTGTGATCAGCCACAGGATCAGTGCGTGATGAGCCACGTGATCAGTGCAGGATCAAATACATGATCAGTGCATGATCAGTCACGAGACCACTACATGGTTGCTACGTGATCGTTGCATGATCAGCCACGTGAGCAGAGCATGATAGCCACGTGATCAGTGCATTATCAGTCACGTGATCAGTACATGATCAGTCACGTGAACAGTGCATGATCATTTACGTGATCTGTGCATGATCAGTCACGTGACCAGTATATGGTAGCTTCGTGATCATTCCATGACGAACCACGTGAGCAGTGCATGATAGCCACGTGATGTGCATGATGAGTTTCGTGAGCAGATGATATGATCAGTGCATGAGCCACGTGATCAGTGCATGAGTTCCAGGTGATCAGTGCATGATATGTCACGTGACAGGTGTGTGATCAGCCACGTGAACAGTGCATGTTCAGCCACGTATTCAGTGCATGATAGCCACGTGATAAGTGCATTATCAGTTACGTGAGCAGTGTATGATCAGCCACGTGATCAGTGCATGGTCAGACACGTGAACAGTGTATGATCAGCCACGTGATCAGTGCATGATATCCAAGTGATCAGTGCATGATCAATCACGTGATCAGTGTATGATCAGCCACGTGAACAGTGCATGCTCAGTCACGTGATCTGGGCCTGCTGAGCTGCGTGATTACTGTCTGCTCATCTGCTTGACAATTGCCAGCTGAGCTGCACGATTCCTGCCTGTCATCTGCTTGACAATTGCCAGCTGTGCTGCGTAATTCCTGCCTGCTCAGCTGCTTGATTATTGCCAGCTGAGCAGCATGATTCCTCACAGCTGAGTTCCATGATTATTGCCTGCTGACTGATTCGTGCCTACTCAGCTCTTTGTTTATTGCCTCCAGAGGCACATGATCAGTGTATGATAGCAAACATGATCAGTGCATGATCAGTCACATGATCAGCGCCATTAAGTCACGTGATCACTACACGATAGTCATGTGATCAGTCCATGCTCAGTCACAGTGTCAGTGCATGATCAGCCACGTGATCAGTGCATGATCTGTCACATGATTAGTGTATGATCATCCACGTGACCAGTGCATGGGCAGTCATGTGATCAGTGCATGATATAGACGTGATCAGTGCATGATCAGTCTAGTGATCAGTGCATGATAGCCACGTGATCAGTGCATGATCAGTCACCTGATGGGTGTATGATCATTCACGTGACCTGTACATGGTAGCTACATGATCATTGCATGATCAGCCACGTGAGTAGTGCAGGACAGCCACGTGATCACTGCATGATCAGTCACGTGATCAGTGCATGATCAGTCATGTGACCAGTACATGGTAGTTGCGTGATCATCGCATGATCAGCCACGTGAGCAGTGCATGATAGCCACGTGATCAGTGCATGATCAGTCAGGTGATACGTGTGATCAGCCACGTGATCAGTGCATGATATCCACGTGATCAGTGCATGATAGCCACGTGATCACTTCATGATTAGTCACGGGATCTGTACATGACCAGTCACGTGATACGTGTGTGATCAGCCACGGGATCAGTGCGTGATGAGCCACGTGATCAGTGCAGGATCAATTACATGATCAGTGCATGATCAGTCACGAGACCAGTACATGGTTGCTACGTGATCGTTGCATGATCAGCCACGTGAGCAGAGCATGATAGCCACGTGATCAGTGCATGATCAGTCACGTGATCAGTACATGATCAGTCACGTGAACAGTGCATGATCATTTACGTGATCTGTGCATGATCAGTCACGTGACCAGTATATGGTAGCTTCGTGATCATTCCATGACGAACCACGTGAGCAGTGCATGATAGCCACGTGATGTGTGCATGATGAGTTTCGTGAGCAGAGTATGATCAGCCACGTGATCAGTGCATGAGTTCCAGGTGATCAGTGCATGATATGTCACGTGACAGGTGTGTGATCAGCCACGTGAACAGTGCATGTTCAGCCACGTATTCAGTGCATGATAGCCACGTGATCAGTGCATGATCAGTTACGTGAGCAGTGTATGATCAGCCACGTGATCAGTGCATGGTCAGACACGTGAACAGTGTATGATCAGCCACGTGATCAGTGCATGATATCCAAGTGATCAGTGCATGATCAATCACGTGATCAGTGTATGATCAGCCACGTGAACAGTGCATGCTCAGTCACGTGATCTGGGCCTGCTGAGCTGCGTGATTACTGTCTGCTCATCTGCTTGACAATTGCCAGCTGAGCTGCACGATTCCTGCCTGTCATCTGCTTGACAATTGTCAGCTGTGCTGCGTAATTCCTGCCTGCTCAGCTGCTTGATTATTGCCAGCTGAGCAGCATGATTCCTCACAGCTGAGTTCCATGATTATTGCCTGCTGACTGATTCGTGCCTACTCAGCTCTTTGTTTATTGCCTCCAGAGGCACATGATCAGTGTATGATAGCAAACATGATCAGTGCATGATCAGTCACATGATCAGCGCCATTAAGTCACGTGATCACTACACGATAGTCATGTGATCAGTCCATGCTCAGTCACAGTGATCAGTGCATGATCTGTCACATGATTAGTGTATGATCATCCACGTGACCAGTGCATGGGCAGTCATGTGATCAGTGCATGATATAGACGTGATCAGTGCATGATCAGTCTACGTGATCAGTGCATGATAGCCACGTGATCAGTGCATGATCAGTCACCTGATGGGTGTATGATCATTCACGTGACCTGTACATGGTAGCTACATGATCATGCATGATCAGCCACGTGATCAGTGCATGATAGCCACGTGATCAGTGCATGATCAGTCACGTGATCAGTGCATGATCAGTCATGTGACCAGTACATGGTAGTTGCGTGATCATGCATGATCAGCCACGTGATCAGTGCATGATAGCCACGTGATCAGTGCATGATCAGTCAGGTGATACATGATCAGCCACGTGATCAGTGCATGATATCCACGTGATCAGTGCATGATAGCCACGTGATCAGTGCATGATCAGTCACGTGATCAGTGCATGATCAGTCACGTGATACGTGTGTGATCAGCCACGGACAGTGCGTGATGAGCCACGTGATCAGTGCATGATCAATTACATGATCAGTGCATGATCAGTCACGTGACCAGTACATGGTTGCTACGTGATCAGTGCATGATCAGCCACGTGATCAGTGCATGATAGCCACGTGATCAGTGCATGATCAGTCACGTGATCAGTGCATGATCAGTCACGTGATCAGTGCATGATCACGTGATCAGTGCATGATCAGTCACGTGACCAGTCATGGTAGCACGTGATCATTCCATGACAGCCACGTGAGCAGTGCATGATAGCCACGTGATCAGTGCATGATGAGTTTCGTGAGCAGGTATGATCAGCCACGTGATCAGTGCATGACCACGTGATCAGTGCATGATGTCACGTGACAGTGTGTGATCAGCCACGTGATCAGTGCATGATCAGCCACGTGATCAGTGCATGATAGCCACGTGATCAGTGCATGATCAGTCACGTGAGGTGTATGATCAGCCACGTGATCAGTGCATGATCAGACACGTGATCAGTGCATGATCAGCCACGATCAGTGCATGATAGCCACGTGATCAGTGCATGATCAATCACGTGATCAGTGCATGATCAGCCACGTGAGCAGTGCATGATAGCCACGTGATCAGTGCATGATCAGTCACGTGATCAGTGCATGATCAGTCACGTGAACAGTGCATGATCATTTACGTGATCTGTGCATGATCAGTCACGTGACCAGTATATGGTAGCTTCGTGATCATTCCATGAAGCCACGTGAGCAGTGCATGATAGCCACGTGATGTGTGCATGATGAGTTCGTGAGCAGAGTATGATCAGCCACGTGATCAGTGCATGAGTTCCACGTGATCAGTGCATGATATGTCACGTGACAGGTGTGTGATCAGCCACGTGAACAGTGCATGTTCAGCCACGTGATCAGTGCATGATAGCCACGTGATCAGTGCATGATCAGTTACGTGAGCAGTGTATGATCAGCCACGTGATCAGTGCATGGTCAGACACGTGAACAGTGTATGATCAGCCACGTGATCAGTGCATGATATCCAAGTGATCAGTGCATGATCAATCACGTGATCAGTGTATGATCAGCCACGTGAACAGTGCATGCTCAGTCACGTGATCTGGGCCTGCTGAGCTGCGTGATTACTGTCTGCTCATCTGCTTGACAATTGCCAGCTGAGCTGCACGATTCCTGCCTGTCATCTGCTTGACAATTGTCAGCTGTGCTGCGTAATTCCTGCCTGCTCAGCTGCTTGATTATTGCCAGCTGAGCAGCATGATTCCTCACAGCTGAGTTCCATGATTATTGCCTGCTGACTGATTCGTGCCTACTCAGCTCTTTGTTTATTGCCTCCAGAGGCACATGATCAGTGTATGATAGCAAACATGATCAGTGCATGATCAGTCACATGATCAGCGCCATTAAGTCACGTGATCACTACACGATAGTCATGTGATCAGTCCATGCTCAGTCACAGTGTCAGTGCATGATCAGCCACGTGATCAGTGCATGATCTGTCACATGATTAGTGTATGATCATCCACGTGACCAGTGCATGGGCAGTCATGTGATCAGTGCATGATATAGACGTGATCAGTGCATGATCAGTCTAGTGATCAGTGCATGATAGCCACGTGATCAGTGCATGATCAGTCACCTGATGGGTGTATGATCATTCACGTGACCTGCATGGTAGCTACATGATCATTGCATGATCAGCCACGTGAGTAGTGCATGACAGCCACGTGATCACTGCATGATCAGTCACGTGATCAGTGCATGATCAGTCATGTGACCAGTACATGGTAGTTGCGTGATCATGCATGATCAGCCACGTGAGCAGTGCATGATAGCCACGTGATCAGTGCATGATCAGTCAGGTGATAGTGTGTGATCAGCCACGTGATCAGTGCATGATATCCACGTGATCAGTGCATGATAGCCACGTGATCACTTGCATGATTAGTCACGGGATCTGTGCATGACCAGTCACGTGATACGTGTGTGATCAGCCACGGATCAGTGTGATGAGCCACGTGATCAGTGCAGGATCAATTACATGATCAGTGCATGATCAGTCACGAGACCACTACATGGTTGCTACGTGATCGTGCATGATCAGCCACGTGAGCAGAGCATGATAGCCACGTGATCAGTGCATGATCAGTCACGTGATCAGTACATGATCAGTCACGTGAACAGTGCATGATCATTTACGTGATCTGTGCATGATCAGTCACGTGACCAGTATATGGTAGCTTCGTGATCATTCCATGACGAACCACGTGAGCAGTGCATGATAGCCACGTGATGTGTGCATGATGAGTTTCGTGAGCAGAGTATGATCAGCCACGTGATCAGTGCATGAGTTCCAGGTGATCAGTGCATGATATGTCACGTGACAGGTGTGTGATCAGCCACGTGAACAGTGCATGTTCAGCCACGTGATCAGTGCATGATAGCCACGTGATCAGTGCATGATCAGTTACGTGAGCAGTGTATGATCAGCCACGTGATCAGTGCATGGTCAGACACGTGAACAGTGTATGATCAGCCACGTGATCAGTGCATGATATCCAGTGATCAGTGCATGATCAATCACGTGATCAGTGTATGATCAGCCACGTGAACAGTGCATGCTCAGTCACGTGATCTGGGCCTGCTGAGCTGCGTGATTACTGTCTGCTCATCTGCTTGACAATTGCCAGCTGAGCTGCACGATTCCTGCCTGTCATCTGCTTGACAATTGTCAGCTGTGCTGCGTAATTCCTGCCTGCTCAGCTGCTTGATTATTGCCAGCTGAGCAGCATGATTCCTCACAGCTGAGTTCCATGATTATTGCCTGCTGACTGATTCGTGCCTACTCAGCTCTTTGTTTATTGCCTCCAGAGGCACATGATCAGTGTATGATAGCAAACATGATCAGTGCATGATCAGTCACATGATCAGCGCCATTAAGTCACGTGATCACTACACGATAGTCATGTGATCAGTCCATGCTCAGTCACAGTGTCAGTGCATGATCAGCCACGTGATCAGTGCATGATCTGTCACATGATTAGTGTATGATCATCCACGTGACCAGTGCATGGGCAGTCATGTGATCAGTGCATGATATAGACGTGATCAGTGCATGATCAGTCTAGTGATCAGTGCATGATAGCCACGTGATCAGTGCATGATCAGTCACCTGATGGGTGTATGATCATTCACGTGACCTGTACATGGTAGCTACATGATCATTGCATGATCAGCCACGTGAGTAGTGCATGACAGCCACGTGATCACTGCATGATCAGTCACGTGATCAGTGCATGATCAGTCATGTGACCAGTACATGGTAGTTGCGTGATCATCGCATGATCAGCCACGTGAGCAGTGCATGATAGCCACGTGATCAGTGCATGATCAGGTGATGTGTGTGATCAGCCACGTGATCAGTGCATGATATCCACGTGATCAGTGCATGATAGCCACGTGATCAGTTCATGATTAGTCACGGGATCTGCACATGACCAGTCACGTGATACGTGTGTGATCAGCCACCGGATCAGTGCGTGATGAGCCACGTGATCAGTGCAGGATCAATTACATGATCAGTGCATGATCAGTCACGAGACCACTACATGGTTGCTACGTGATCGTGCATGATCAGCCACGTGAGCAGAGCATGATAGCCACGTGATCAGTGCATTATCAGTCACGTGATCAGTACATGATCAGTCACGTGAACAGTGCATGATCATTTACGTGATCTGTGCATGATCAGTCACGTGACCAGCATATGGTAGCTTCGTGATCATTCCATGACGAACCACGTGAGCAGTGCATGATAGCCACGTGATGTGTGCATGATGAGTTTCGTGAGCAGAGTATGATCAGCCACGTGATCAGTGCATGAGTTCCAGGTGATCAGTGCATGATATGTCACGTGACAGGTGTGTGATCAGCCACGTGAACAGTGCATGATCAGCCACGTGATCAGTGCATGATAGCCACGTGATAAGTGCATTATCAGTTACGTGAGCAGTGTATGATCAGCCACGTGATAAGTGCATGGTCAGACACGTGAACAGTGTATGATCAGCCACGTGATCAGTGCATGATATCCAAGTGATCAGTGCATGATCAATCACGTGATCAGTGTATGATCAGCCACGTGAACAGTGCATGCTCAGTCACGTGATCTGGGCCTGCTGAGCTGCGTGATTACTGTCTGCTCATCTGCTTGACAATTGCCAGTTGAGCTGCACGATTCCTGCCTGTCATCTGCTTGACAATTGCCAGCTGTGCTGCGTAATTCCTGCCTGCTCAGCTGCTTGATTATTGCCAGCTGAGCAGCATGATTCCTCACAGCTGAGTTCCATGATTATTGCCTGCTGACTGATTCGTGCCTACTCAGCTCTTTGTTTATTGCCTCCAGAGGCACATGATCAGTGTATGATAGCAAACATGATCAGTGCATGATCAGTCACATGATCAGCGCCATTAAGTCACGTGATCACTACACGATAGTCATGTGATCAGTCCATGCTCAGTCACAGTATCAGTGCATGATCAGCCACGTGATCAGTGCATGATCTGTCACATGATTAGTGTATGATCATCCACGTGACCAGTGCATGGGCAGTCATGTGATCAGTGCATGATATAGACGTGATCAGTGCATGATCAGTCTAGTGATCAGTGCATGATAGCCACGTGATCAGTGCATGATCAGTCACCTGATGGGTGTATGATCATTCACGTGACCTGTACATGGTAGCTACATGATCATTGCATGATCAGCCACGTGAGTAGTGCATGACAGCCACGTGATCACTGCATGATCAGTCACGTGATCAGTGCATGATCAGTCATGTGACCAGTAGATGGTAGTTGCGTGATCATCGCATGATCAGCCACGTGAGCAGTGCATGATAGCCACGTGATCAGTGCATGATCAGTCAGGTGATACGTGTGTGATCAGCCACGTGATCAGTGCATGATATCCACGTGATCAGTGCAGGATAGCCACGTGATCACTTCATGATTAGTCACGGGATCTGTACATGACCAGTCACGTGATACGTGTGTGATCAGCCACCGGATCAGTGCGTGATGAGCCACGTGATCAGTGCAGGATCAATTACATGATCAGTGCATGATCAGTCACGAGACCACTACATGGTTGCTACGTGATCGTTGCATGATCAGCCACGTGAGCAGAGCATGATAGCCACGTGATCAGTGCATTATCAGTCACGTGATCAGTACATGATCAGTCACGTGAACAGTGCATGATCATTTACGTGATCTGTGCATGATCAGTCACGTGACCAGTATATGGTAGCTTCGTGATCATTCCATGACGAACCACGTGAGCAGTGCATGATAGCCACGTGATGTGTGCATGATGAGTTTCGTGAGCAGAGTATGATCAGCCACGTGATCAGTGCATGAGTTCCAGGTGATCAGTGCATGATATGTCACGTGACAGGTGTGTGATCAGCCACGTGAACAGTGCATGTTCAGCCACGTATTCAGTGCATGATAGCCACGTGATAAGTGCATTATCAGTTACGTGAGCAGTGTATGATCAGCCACGTGATCAGTGCATGGTCAGACACGTGAACAGTGTATGATCAGCCACGTGATCAGTGCATGATATCCAAGTGATCAGTGCATGATCAATCACGTGATCAGTGTATGATCAGCCACGTGAACAGTGCATGCTCAGTCACGTGATCTGGGCCTGCTGAGCTGCGTGATTACTGTCTGCTCATCTGCTTGACAATTGCCAGCTGAGCTGCACGATTCCTGCCTGTCATCTGCTTGACAATTGTCAGCTGTGCTGCGTAATTCCTGCCTGCTCAGCTGCTTGATTATTGCCAGCTGAGCAGCATGATTCCTCACAGCTGAGTTCCATGATTATTGCCTGCTGACTGATTCGTGCCTACTCAGCTCTTTGTTTATTGCCTCCAGAGGCACATGATCAGTGTATGATAGCAAACATGATCAGTGCATGATCAGTCACATGATCAGCGCCATTAAGTCACGTGATCACTACACGATAGTCATGTGATCAGTCCATGCTCAGTCACAGTGTCAGTGCATGATCAGCCACGTGATCAGTGCATGATCTGTCACATGATTAGTGTATGATCATCCACGTGACCAGTGCATGGGCAGTCATGTGATCAGTGCATGATATAGACGTGATCAGTGCATGATCAGTCTAGTGATCAGTGCATGATAGCCACGTGATCAGTGCATGATCAGTCACCTGATGGGTGTATGATCATTCACGTGACCTGTACATGGTAGCTACATGATCATTGCATGATCAGCCACGTGAGTAGTGCATGACAGCCACGTGATCACTGCATGATCAGTCACGTGATCAGTGCATGATCAGTCATGTGACCAGTACATGGTAGTTGCGTGATCATCGCATGATCAGCCACGTGAGCAGTGCATGATAGCCACGTGATCAGTGCATGATCAGTCAGGTGATACGTGTGTGATCAGCCACGTGATCAGTGCATGATATCCACGTGATCAGTGCAGGATAGCCACGTGATCACTTCATGATTAGTCACGGATCTGCACATGACCAGTCACGTGATACGTGTGTGATCAGCCACCGGATCAGTGCGTGATGAGCCACGTGATCAGTGCAGGATCAATTACATGATCAGTGCATGATCAGTCACGAGACCACTACATGGTTGCTACGTGATCGTTGCATGATCAGCCACGTGAGCAGAGCATGATAGCCACGTGATCAGTGCATTATCAGTCACGTGATCAGTACATGATCAGTCACGTGAACAGTGCATGATCATTTACGTGATCTGTGCATGATCAGTCACGTGACCAGTATATGGTAGCTTCGTGATCATTCCATGACGAACCACGTGAGCAGTGCATGATAGCCACGTGATGTGTGCATGATGAGTTTCGTGAGCAGAGTATGATCAGCCACGTGATCAGTGCATGAGTTCCAGGTGATCAGTGCATGATATGTCACGTGACAGGTGTGTGATCAGCCACGTGAACAGTGCATGTTCAGCCACGTATTCAGTGCATGATAGCCACGTGATAAGTGCATTATCAGTTACGTGAGCAGTGTATGATCAGCCACGTGATCAGTGCATGGTCAGACACGTGAACAGTGTATGATCAGCCACGTGATCAGTGCATGATATCCAAGTGATCAGTGCATGATCAATCACGTGATCAGTGTATGATCAGCCACGTGAACAGTGCATGCTCAGTCACGTGATCTGGGCCTGCTGAGCTGCGTGATTACTGTCTGCTCATCTGCTTGACAATTGCCAGCTGAGCTGCACGATTCCTGCCTGTCATCTGCTTGACAATTGTCAGCTGTGCTGCGTAATTCCTGCCTGCTCAGCTGCTTGATTATTGCCAGCTGAGCAGCATGATTCCTCACAGCTGAGTTCCATGATTATTGCCTGCTGACTGATTCGTGCCTACTCAGCTCTTTGTTTATTGCCTCCAGAGGCACATGATCAGTGTATGATAGCAAACATGATCAGTGCATGATCAGTCACATGATCAGCGCCATTAAGTCACGTGATCACTACACGATAGTCATGTGATCAGTCCATGCTCAGTCACAGTGTCAGTGCATGATCAGCCACGTGATCAGTGCATGATCTGTCACATGATTAGTGTATGATCATCCACGTGACCAGTGCATGGGCAGTCATGTGATCAGTGCATGATATAGACGTGATCAGTGCATGATCAGTCTAGTGATCAGTGCATGATAGCCACGTGATCAGTGCATGATCAGTCACCTGATGGGTGTATGATCATTCACGTGACCTGTACATGGTAGCTACATGATCATTGCATGATCAGCCACGTGAGTAGTGCATGACAGCCACGTGATCACTGCATGATCAGTCACGTGATCAGTGCATGATCAGTCATGTGACCAGTACATGGTAGTCATCATCATCGTGATCAGCCACGTGATCAGTGCATGATATCCACGTGATCAGTGCAGGATAGCCACGTGATCACTTCATGATAAGTCACGGGATCTGTACATGAACAGACACGTGATACGTGTGTGATCAGCCACCGGATCAGTGCGTGATGAGCCACGTGATCAGTGCAGGATCAATTACATGATCAGTGCATGATCAGTCACGAGACCACTACATGGTTGCTACGTGATCGTTGCATGATCAGCCACGTGAGCAGAGCATGATAGCCACGTGATCAGTGCATGATCAGTCACGTGATCAGTACATGATCAGTCACGTGAACAGTGCATGATCATTTACGTGATCTGTGCATGATCAGTCACGTGACCAGTATATGGTAGCTTCGTGATCATTCCATGACGAACCACGTGAGCAGTGCATGATAGCCACGTGATGTGTGCATGATGAGTTCGTGAGCAGAGTATGATCAGCCACGTGATCAGTGCATGAGTTCCAGGTGATCAGTGCATGATATGTCACGTGACAGGTGTGTGATCAGCCACGTGAACAGTGCATGTTCAGCCACGTATTCAGTGCATGATAGCCACGTGATAAGTGCATTATCAGTTACGTGAGCAGTGTATGATCAGCCACGTGATCAGTGCATGGTCAGACACGTGAACAGTGTATGATCAGCCACGTGATCAGTGCATGATATCCAAGTGATCAGTGCATGATCAATCACGTGATCAGTGTATGATCAGCCACGTGAACAGTGCATGCTCAGTCACGTGATCTGGGCCTGCTGAGCTGCGTGATTACTGTCTGCTCATCTGCTTGACAATTGCCAGCTGAGCTGCACGATTCCTGCCTGTCATCTGCTTGACAATTGTCAGCTGTGCTGCGTAATTCCTGCCTGCTCAGCTGCTTGATTATTGCCAGCTGAGCAGCATGATTCCTCACAGCTGAGTTCCATGATTATTGCCTGCTGACTGATTCGTGCCTACTCAGCTCTTTGTTTATTGCCTCCAGAGGCACATGATCAGTGTATGATAGCAAACATGATCAGTGCATGATCAGTCACATGATCAGCGCCATTAAGTCACGTGATCACTACACGATAGTCATGTGATCAGTCCATGCTCAGTCACAGTGTCAGTGCATGATCAGCCACGTGATCAGTGCATGATCTGTCACATGATTAGTGTATGATCATCCACGTGACCAGTGCATGGGCAGTCATGTGATCAGTGCATGATATAGACGTGATCAGTGCATGATCAGTCTAGTGATGCAGTGCATGATAGCCACACAGTGCATGATCAGATCAGGTGATCACGTGTGTGATCAGCCACGTGATCAGTGCATGATATCCACGTGATCAGTGTGCATGATAGCCACGTGATCAGTGCATGATTAGTCAGATCAGCACATGATCAGTCACGTGATACGTGTGTGATCAGCCACCGGATCAGTGATGAGCCACGTGATCAGTGCAGGATCATTTACATGATCAGTGCATGATCAGTCACGAGACCACTACATGGTTGCTACGTGATCGTTGCATGATCAGCCACGTGAGCAGAGCATGATAGCCACGTGATCAGTGCATTATCAGTCACGTGATCAGTACATGATCAGTCACGTGAACAGTGCATGATCATTTACGTGATCTGTGCATGATCAGTCACGTGACCAGTATATGGTAGCTTCGTGATCATTCCATGACGAACCACGTGAGCAGTGCATGATAGCCACGTGATGTGTGCATGATGAGTTTCGTGAGCAGAGTATGATCAGCCACGTGATCAGTGCATGAGTTCCAGGTGATCAGTGCATGATATGTCACGTGACAGGTGTGTGATCAGCCACGTGAACAGTGCATGTTCAGCCACGTATCAGTGCATGATAGCCACGTGATCAGTGCATGATCAGTTACGTGAGCAGTGTATGATCAGCCACGTGATCAGTGCATGGTCAGACACGTGAACAGTGTATGATCAGCCACGTGATCAGTGCATGATATCCAAGTGATCAGTGCATGATCAATCACGTGATCAGTGTATGATCAGCCACGTGAACAGTGCATGCTCAGTCACGTGATCTGGGCCTGCTGAGCTGCGTGATTACTGTCTGCTCATCTGCTTGACAATTGCCAGCTGAGCTGCACGATTCCTGCCTGTCATCTGCTTGACAATTGCCAGCTGTGCTGCGTAATTCCTGCCTGCTCAGCTGCTTGATTATTGCCAGCTGAGCAGCATGATTCCTCACAGCTGAGTTCCATGATTATTGCCTGCTGACTGATTCGTGCCTACTCAGCTCTTTGTTTATTGCCTCCAGAGGCACATGATCAGTGTATGATAGCAAACATGATCAGTGCATGATCAGTCACATGATCAGCGCCATTAAGTCACGTGATCACTACACGATAGTCATGTGATCAGTCCATGCTCAGTCACAGTGTCAGTGCATGATCAGCCACGTGATCAGTGCATGATCTGTCACATGATTAGTGTATGATCATCCACGTGACCAGTGCATGGGCAGTCATGTGATCAGTGCATGATATAGACGTGATCAGTGCATGATCAGTCTAGTGATCAGTGCATGATAGCCACGTGATCAGTGCATGATCAGTCACCTGATGGGTGTATGATCATACACGTGACCTGTACATGGTAGCTACATGATCATTGCATGATCAGCCACGTGAGTAGTGCATGACAGCCACGTGATCACTGCATGATCAGTCACGTGATCAGTGCATGATCAGTCATGTGACCAGTACATGGTAGTTGCGTGATCAGAGCATGATCAGCCACGTGATCAGTGCATGATAGCCACGTGATCAGTGCATGATCAGTCAGGTGATACGTGTGTGATCAGCCACGTGATCAGTGCATGATATCCACGTGATCAGTGCAGGATAGCCACGTGATCAGTGCATGATTAGTCACGGATCTGTACATGACCAGTCACGTGATACGTGTGTGATCAGCCACCGGATCAGTGCGTGATGAGCCACGTGATCAGTGCAGGATCAATTACATGATCAGTGCATGATCAGTCACGAGACCACTACATGGTTGCTACGTGATCGTTGCATGATCAGCCACGTGAGCAGAGCATGATAGCCACGTGATCAGTGCATGATCAGTCACGTGATCAGTACATGATCAGTCACGTGAACAGTGCATGATCATTTACGTGATCTGTGCATGATCAGTCACGTGACCAGTATATGGTAGCTTCGTGATCATTCCATGACGAACCACGTGAGCAGTGCATGATAGCCACGTGATGTGTGCATGATGAGTTCGTGAGCAGAGTATGATCAGCCACGTGATCAGTGCATGAGTTCCAGGTGATCAGTGCATGATATGTCACGTGACAGGTGTGTGATCAGCCACGTGAACAGTGCATGTTCAGCCACGTATTCAGTGCATGATAGCCACGTGATAAGTGCATTATCAGTTACGTGAGCAGTGTATGATCAGCCACGTGATCAGTGCATGGTCAGACACGTGAACAGTGTATGATCTGCCACGTGATCAGTGCATGATATCCAAGTGATCAGTGCATGATCAATCACGTGATCAGTGTATGATCAGCCACGTGAACAGTGCATGCTCAGTCACGTGATCTGGGCCTGCTGAGCTGCGTGATTACTGTCTGCTCATCTGCTTGACAATTGCCAGCTGAGCTGCACGATTCCTGCCTGTCATCTGCTTGACAATTGCCAGCTGTGCTGCGTAATTCCTGCCTGCTCAGCTGCTTGATTATTGCCAGCTGAGCAGCATGATTCCTCACAGCTGAGTTCCATGATTATTGCCTGCTGACTGATTCGCGCCTACTCAGCTCTTTGTTTATTGCCTCCAGAGGCACATGATCAGTGTATGATAGCAAACATGATCAGTGCATGATCAGTCACATGATCAGCGCCATTAAGTCACGTGATCACTACACGATAGTCATGTGATCAGTCCATGCTCAGTCACAGTGTCAGTGCATGATCAGCCACGTGATCAGTGCATGATCTGTCACATGATTAGTGTATGATCATCCACGTGACCAGTGCATGGGCAGTCATGTGATCAGTGCATGATATAGACGTGATCAGTGCATGATCAGTCTAGTGATCAGTGCATGATAGCCACGTGATCAGTGCATGATCAGTCACCTGATACGTGGTGATCAGCCACCAGTGCATGATATCCACGTGATCAGTGCATGATAGCCACGTGATCAGTGCATGATCAGCCACGTGATCAGTGCATGATCAGTCACGTGATCACGTGCATGATCAGCCACGTGATCAGTGCATGATCAGCCACGTGATCAGTGCATGATCAATTACGTGATCAGTGCATGATCAGTCACGCGACCAGTACATGGTAGCTACGTGATCAGTGCATGATCAGCCACGTGATCAGTGCATGATAGCCACGTGATCAGTGCATGATCAGTCACGTGATCAGTGCATGATCAGTCACGTGATCAGTGCATGATCATTTACGTGATCTGCATGATCAGTCACGTGACCAGTATATGGTAGCTTGATCATTCCATGACAGCCACGTGAGCAGTGCATGATAGCCACGTGATCAGTGCATGATCAGTTACGTGATCAGAGTATGATCAGCCACGTGATCAGTGCATGAGTTCCACGTGATCAGTGCATGATAGTCACGTGACAGGTGTGATCAGCCACGTGATCAGTGCATGATCAGCCACGTGATCAGTGCATGATAGCCACGTGATCAGTGCATGATCAGTTACGTGAGCAGTGCATGATCAGCCACGTGATCAGTGCATGGTCAGACACGTGAACAGTGTATGATCAGCCACGTGATCAGTGCATGATATCCACGTGATCAGTGCATGATCAGTCACGTGATCAGTGTATGATCAGCCACGTGAACAGTGCATGCTCAGTCACGTGATCTGGGCCTGCTGAGCGTGATTACTGTCTGCTCATCTGCTTGACAATTGCCAGCTGAGCTGCACATTCCTGCCTGTCATCTGCTTGACAATTGCCAGCTGTGCTGCGATTCCTGCCTGCTCAGCTGCTTGATTATTGCCAGCTGAGCAGCATGATTCCTCACAGCTGAGTTCCATGATTATTGCCTGCTGACTGATTCGTGCCTACTCAGCTCTTTGTTTATTGCCTCCAGAGGCACATGATCAGTGTATGATAGCCAACATGATCAGTGCATGCTCAGTCACATGATCAGCGCCATTATGATCAGCCACGTGATCAGTCCATGCTCAGTCACGTGATCAGTGCATGATCTGCGTGATTACTGTCTGATCATCCACGTGATCAGTGCATGCAGTCTGATCAGTGCATGATATTGATCAGTGTATGACAAGTGATCAGTGCATGATAGCCACGTGATCAGTGCATGATCAGTCACCTGATTGATGATATTGCCACGTGAGCAGCATGATGCAGCTGAGTTCCATGATTATTGCACTGCACTGATTCGCCACGTGATCAGTGCATGATCAGTTATTGCCTCCAGAGGCACGTGATCATGCATGATAGCCACGTGATCAGTGCATGATCAGTCACATGATCAGTGCATGATAAGTCACGTGATCAGTGCATGATCAGTCACGTGATCAGTGCATGCTAGTCACGTGTCAGTGCATGATCAGCCACGTGATCAGTGCATGATCAGTCACATGATCAGTGTATGATCATCCACGTGATCAGTGCATGATCAGTCACGTGATCAGTGCATGATCAGACGTGATCAGTGCATGATCAGTCAGTGATCAGTGCATGATAGTCACGTGATCAGTGCATGATCAGCACGTGATCGTGTATGATCAGCCACGTGACCAGTGCATGATAGCTACGTGATCAGTGCATGATCAGCCACGTGATAGTGCATGACAGCCACGTGATCAGTGCATGATCAGCCACGTGATCAGTGCATGATCAGTCATGTGACCAGTACATGGTACGTGATCATCGCATGATCAGCCACGTGAGCAGTGCATGATAGCCACGTGATCAGTGCATGATCAGTCAGATCAGTGTGATCAGCCACGTGATCAGTGCATGAGCCACGTGATCAGTGCATGATAGTCACGTGATCAGTGTGTGATCAGCCACGTGATCAGTGCATGATCAGATCACATGATACGTGATGTGCATGATCAGTCACGTGATCAGTGTATGATCAGCCACGTGATCAGTGCATGATCAACACATGATCAGTGCATGATCAGTCACGTGATCAGTGCATGATTGCTACGTGATCGTTGCATGATCAGCCACGTGAGCAGAGCATGATAGCCACGTGATCAGTGCATGATCAGTCACGTGATCAGTACATGATCAGTCACGTGAACAGTGCATGATCATTTACGTGATCAGTGCATGATCAGTCACGTGACCAGTATATGGTAGCTCGTGATCATTCCATGACGAACCACGTGAGCAGTGCATGATAGCCACGTGATGTGTGCATGATGAGTTTCGTGAGCAGAGTATGATCAGCCACGTGATCAGTGCATGAGTTCCAGGTGATCAGTGCATGATATGTCACGTGACAGGTGTGTGATCAGCCACGTGAACAGTGCATGTTCAGCCACGTATCAGTGCATGATAGCCACGTGATAAGTGCATTATCAGTTACGTGAGCAGTGTATGATCAGCCACGTGATCAGTGCATGGTCAGACACGTGAACAGTGTATGATCAGCCACGCGATCAGTGCATGATATCCAAGTGATCAGTGCATGATCAATCACGTGATCAGTGTATGATCAGCCACGTGAACAGTGCATGCTCAGTCACGTGATCTGGGCCTGCTGAGCTGCGTGATTACTGTCTGCTCATCTGCTTGACAATTGCCAGCTGAGCTGCACGATTCCTGCCTGTCATCTGCTTGACAATTGCCAGCTGTGCTGCGTAATTCCTGCCTGCTCAGCTGCTTGATTATTGCCAGCTGAGCAGCATGATTCCTCACAGCTGAGTTCCATGATTATTGCCTGCTGACTGATTCGTGCCTACTCAGCTCTTTGTTTATTGCCTCCAGAGGCACATGATCAGTGTATGATAGCAAACATGATCAGTGCATGATCAGTCACATGATCAGCGCCATTAAGTCACGTGATCACTACACGATAGTCATGTGATCAGTCCATGCTCAGTCACAGTGTCAGTGCATGATCAGCCACGTGATCAGTGCATGATCTGTCACATGATTAGTGTATGATCATCCACGTGACCAGTGCATGGGCAGTCATGTGATCAGTGCATGATATAGACGTGATCAGTGCATGATCAGTCTAGTGATCAGTGCATGATAGCCACGTGATCAGTGCATGATCAGTCACCTGATGGGTGTATGATCATTCACGTGACCTGTACATGGTAGCTACATGATCATTGCATGATCAGCCACGTGAGTAGTGCATGACAGCCACGTGATCACTGCATGATCAGTCACGCGATCAGTGCATGATCAGTCATGTGACCAGTACATGGTAGTTGCGTGATCATGCATGATCAGCCACGTGAGCAGTGCATGATAGCCACGCGATCAGTGCATGATCAGTCAGTGATACGTGTGTGATCAGCCACGTGATCAGTGCATGATATCCACGTGATCAGTGCATGATAGCCACGTGATCACTTCATGATTAGTCACGGGATCTGCACATGACCAGTCACGTGATACGTGTGATCAGCCACGGATCAGTGCGTGATGAGCCACGTGATCAGTGCAGGATCAATTACATGATCAGTGCATGATCAGTCACGAGACCACTACATGGTTGCTACGTGATCGCTGCATGATCAGCCACGTGAGCAGAGCATGATAGCCACGTGATCAGTGCATGATCAGTCACGTGATCAGTACATGATCAGTCACGTGAACAGTGCATGATCATTTACGTGATCTGTGCATGATCAGTCACGTGACCAGTATATGGTAGCTTCGTGATCATTCCATGACGAGCCACGTGAGCAGTGCATGATAGCCACGTGATGTGTGCATGATGAGTTTCGTGAGCAGAGTATGATCAGCCACGTGATCAGTGCATGAGTTCCAGGTGATCAGTGCATGATATGTCACGTGACAGGTGTGTGATCAGCCACGTGAACAGTGCATGTTCAGCCACGTATCAGTGCATGATAGCCACGTGATAAGTGCATTATCAGTTACGTGAGCAGTGTATGATCAGCCACGTGATCAGTGCATGGTCAGACACGTGAACAGTGTATGATCAGCCACGCGATCAGTGCATGATATCCAAGTGATCAGTGCATGATCAATCACGTGATCAGTGTATGATCAGCCACGTGAACAGTGCATGCTCAGTCACGTGATCTGGGCCTGCTGAGCTGCGTGATTACTGTCTGCTCATCTGCTTGACAATTGCCAGCTGAGCTGCACGATTCCTGCCTGTCATCTGCTTGACAATTGCCAGCTGTGCTGCGTAATTCCTGCCTGCTCAGCTGCTTGATTATTGCCAGCTGAGCAGCATGATTCCTCACAGCTGAGTTCCATGATTATTGCCTGCTGACTGATTCGTGCCTACTCAGCTCTTTGTTTATTGCCTCCAGAGGCACATGATCAGTGTATGATAGCAAACATGATCAGTGCATGATCAGTCACATGATCAGCGCCATTAAGTCACGTGATCACTACACGATAGTCATGTGATCAGTCCATGCTCAGTCACAGTGTCAGTGCATGATCAGCCACGTGATCAGTGCATGATCTGTCACATGATTAGTGTATGATCATCCACGTGACCAGTGCATGGGCAGTCATGTGATCAGTGCATGATATAGACGTGATCAGTGCATGATCAGTCTAGTGATCAGTGCATGATAGCCACGCGATCAGTGCATGATCAGTCACCTGATGGGTGTATGATCATTCACGTGACCTGTACATGGTAGCTACATGATCATTGCATGATCAGCCACGTGAGTAGTGCATGACAGCCACGTGATCACTGCATGATCAGTCACGTGATCAGTGCATGATCAGTCATGTGACCAGTACATGGTAGTTGCGTGATCATGCATGATCAGCCACGTGAGCAGTGCATGATAGCCACGTGATCAGTGCATGATCAGTCATGATATGATCAGCCACGTGATCAGTGCATGATATCCACGTGATCAGTGCATGATAGCCACGCGATCACTTCATGATTAGTCACGGGATCTGTACATGACCAGTCACGTGATACGTGTGTGATCAGCCACCGTGATCAGTGCGTGATGAGCCACGTGATCAGTGCAGGATCAATTACATGATCAGTGCATGATCAGTCACGAGACCACTACATGGTTGCTACGTGATCGCTGCATGATCAGCCACGTGAGCAGAGCATGATAGCCACGTGATCAGTGCATTATCAGTCACGTGATCAGTACATGATCAGTCACGTGAACAGTGCATGATCATTTACGTGATCTGTGCATGATCAGTCACGTGACCAGTATATGGTAGCTTCGTGATCATTCCATGACGAACCACGTGAGCAGTGCATGATAGCCACGTGATGTGTGCATGATGAGTTTCGTGAGCAGAGTATGATCAGCCACGTGATCAGTGCATGAGTTCCAGGTGATCAGTGCATGATATGTCACGTGACAGGTGTGTGATCAGCCACGTGAACAGTGCATGTTCAGCCACGTATCAGTGCATGATAGCCACGTGATAAGTGCATTATCAGTTACGTGAGCAGTGTATGATCAGCCACGTGATCAGTGCATGGTCAGACACGTGAACAGTGTATGATCAGCCACGTGATCAGTGCATGATATCCAAGTGATCAGTGCATGATCAATCACGTGATCAGTGTATGATCAGCCACGTGAACAGTGCATGCTCAGTCACGTGATCTGGGCCTGCTGAGCTGCGTGATTACTGTCTGCTCATCTGCTTGACAATTGCCAGCTGAGCTGCACGATTCCTGCCTGTCATCTGCTTGACAATTGTCAGCTGTGCTGCGTAATTCCTGCCTGCTCAGCTGCTTGATTATTGCCAGCTGAGCAGCATGATTCCTCACAGCTGAGTTCCATGATTATTGCCTGCTGACTGATTCGTGCCTACTCAGCTCTTTGTTTATTGCCTCCAGAGGCACATGATCAGTGTATGATAGCAAACATGATCAGTGCATGATCAGTCACATGATCAGCGCCATTAAGTCACGTGATCACTACACGATAGTCATGTGATCAGTCCATGCTCAGTCACAGTGTCAGTGCATGATCAGCCACGTGATCAGTGCATGATCTGTCACATGATTAGTGTATGATCATCCACGTGACCAGTGCATGGGCAGTCATGTGATCAGTGCATGATATAGACGTGATCAGTGCATGATCAGTCTAGTGATCAGTGCATGATAGCCACGTGATCAGTGCATGATCAGTCACCTGATGGGTGTATGATCATTCACGTGACCTGTACATGGTAGCTACATGATCATTGCATGATCAGCCACGTGAGTAGTGCATGACAGCCACGTGATCACTGCATGATCAGTCACGTGATCAGTGCATGATCAGTCATGTGACCAGTACATGGTAGTTGCGTGATCATGCATGATCAGCCACGTGAGCAGTGCATGATAGCCACGTGATCAGTGCATGATCAGTCAGGTGATACGTGTGTGATCAGCCACGTGATCAGTGCATGATATCCACGTGATCAGTGCATGATAGCCACGTGATCAGTGCATGATTAGTCACGGATCTGTGATGACCAGTCACGTGATACGTGATCAGCCACCGGATCAGTGCGTGATGAGCCACGTGATCAGTGCATGATCAATTACATGATCAGTGCATGATCAGTCACGCGACCAGTACATGGTTGCTACGTGATTTGCATGATCAGCCACGTGAGCAGTGCATGATAGCCACGTGATCAGTGCATGATCAGTCACGTGATCAGTACATGATCAGTCACGTGAACAGTGCATGATCATTTACGTGATCTGTGCATGATCAGTCACGTGACCAGTATATGGCAGCGTGATCATTCCATGACGAACCACGTGAGCAGTGCATGATAGCCACGCGATGTGTGCATGATGAGTTTCGTGAGCAGAGTATGATCAGCCACGTGATCAGTGCATGAGTTCCAGGTGATCAGTGCATGATATGTCACGTGACAGTGTGTGATCAGCCACGTGAACAGTGCATGTTCAGCCACGTATCAGTGCATGATAGCCACGTGATAAGTGCATTATCAGTTACGTGAGCAGTGTATGATCAGCCACGTGATCAGTGCATGGTCAGACACGTGAACAGTGTATGATAGCCACGTGATCAGTGCATGATAGCCACGTGATCAGTGCATGATAATCACGTGATCAGTGCATGATCATCACGTGATCAGTGCATGACAGTCACGTGTCAGTGCATGATCAGCCACGTGATCAGTGCATGATCAGTCACGTGATCAGTGCATGATCACACGTGATCAGTGCATGATCAGTCACGACAGTATATGGAAGCCACGTGATCATTCCATGATGAGCCACGTGAGCAGTGCATGATAGCCACGTGATGCATGATCAGTTACGAGCAGTGTATGATCAGCCACGTGATCAGTGCATGAGTGCCACGTGATCAGTGCATGATATGTCACGTGACAGTGTGTGATCAGCCACGTGATCAGTGCATGATCAGCCACGTGATCAGTGCATGATAGCCACGTGATCAGTGCATGATCAGTTACGTGATCAGTATGATCAGCCACGTGATCAGTGCATGGTCAGACACGTGATCAGTGTATGATCAGCCACGTGATCAGTGCATGATAGCCAAGTGATCAGTGCATGATCATCACGCGATCAGTGTATGATCAGCCACGTGAACAGTGCATGCTCAGTCACGTGATCTGGGCCTGCTGAGCTGCGTGATTACTGATCATCTGCTTGACAGCCAGCTGAGCTGCACGATTCCTGCCTGTCATCTGCTTGACAATTGCCAGCTGTGCTGCGTAATTCTGCCTGCTCAGCTGCTTGATTATTGCCAGCTGAGCAGCATGATTCCTCACAGCTGAGTTCCATGATTATTGCCTGCTGACTGATTCGTGCCTACTCAGCTCTTGTTTATTGCCTCCAGAGGCACATGATCAGTATGATAGCAAACATGATCAGTGCATGATCAGTCACATGATCAGGCCATTAAGTCACGTGATCACACATGATAGTCATGTGATCAGTCCGCTCAGCACATGATCAGTGCATGATCAGCCACGTGATCAGTGCATGATCTGTCACATGATTAGTATGATCATCCACGTGATCAGTGCATGGGCAGTCATGTGATCAGTGCATGATATAGACGTGATCAGTGCATGATCAGTCTCGTGATCAGTGCATGATAGCCACGTGATCAGTGCATGATCAGTCACCTGATGGGTGTATGATCATTCACGCGACCTGTACATGGTAGCTACATGATCATTGCATGATCAGCCACGTGAGTAGTGCATGATAGCCACGTGATCAGTGCATGATCAGTCACGTGATCAGTGCATGATCAGTCATGTGACCAGTACATGGTAGCTGCGTGATCATGCATGATCAGCCACGTGATCAGTGCATGATAGCCACGTGATCAGTGCATGAGTCAGATCAGTGTGATACGTGTGTGCATCAGCCACGTGATCAGTGCATGATAGCCACGTGATCAGTGCATGATTGTCAGTGATCAGTATTCAGTCACGTGATCACATGATCATGATCAGTATGTCATCAGTGCATGATCAGATACGTGATCAGTGCATGATCAGTCACGTGAGTACGTGTACGTGATCAGCCACACGTGATCAGTGCATGATAGCGTGATCAGTGCATGATCAGTCACGTGATCAGTGCATGATAGCACGTGATCAGTGCATGATCAGTCATGATCAGTGCATGATCAGTCACGTGATCAGTGCATGGTACCACGTGATCACATGCCACGTTGCATGATACGCATGATCAGTTTGATCATGATCAGCCACGTGATCAGTGCAGAGCCACGTGATCAGTGCCACGTGACAGTGCATGATCAGCACGTTCATCATGTTCACGTGATCGTGCATGATAGCCACGTGAGTGCATGATCACGTGATCAGTGCATGATCAGCACGTGATCAGTCATGATCAGTCACGTGAACAGTGCATGATCATTTACGTGATGTGCATGATCAGTCACGTGACCAGTATATGGTAGCTTCGTGATCATTCCATGACGAACCACGTGAGCAGTGCATGATAGCCACGTGATGTGTGCATGATGAGTTTCGTGAGCAGAGTATGATCAGCCACGTGATCAGTGCATGAGTTCCAGGTGATCAGTGCATGATATGTCACGTGACAGGTGTGTGATCAGCCACGTGAACAGTGCATGTTCAGCCACGTATTCAGTGCATGATAGCCACGTGATAAGTGCATTATCAGTTACGTGAGCAGTGTATGATCAGCCACGTGATCAGTGCATGGTCAGACACGTGAACAGTGTATGATCAGCCACGTGATCAGTGCATGATATCCAAGTGATCAGTGCATGATCAATCACGTGATCAGTGTATGATCAGCCACGTGAACAGTGCATGCTCAGTCACGTGATCTGGGCCTGCTGAGCTGCGTGATTACTGTCTGCTCATCTGCTTGACAATTGCCAGCTGAGCTGCACGATTCCTGCCTGTCATCTGCTTGACAATTGCCAGCTGTGCTGCGTAATTCCTGCCTGCTCAGCTGCTTGATTATTGCCAGCTGAGCAGCATGATTCCTCACAGCTGAGTTCCATGATTATTGCCTGCTGACTGATTCGTGCCTACTCAGCTCTTTGTTTATTGCCTCCAGAGGCACATGATCAGTGTATGATAGCAAACATGATCAGTGCATGATCAGTCACATGATCAGCGCCATTAAGTCACGTGATCACTACACGATAGTCATGTGATCAGTCCATGCTCAGTCACAGTGTCAGTGCATGATCAGCCACGTGATCAGTGCATGATCTGTCACATGATTAGTGTATGATCATCCACGTGACCAGTGCATGGGCAGTCATGTGATCTGTGCATGATATAGACGTGATCAGTGCATGATCAGTCTAGTGATCAGTGCATGATAGCCACGTGATCAGTGCATGATCAGTCACCTGATGGGTGTATGATCATTCACGTGACCTGTACATGGTAGCTACATGATCATTGCATGATCAGCCACGTGAGTAGTGCACGACAGCCACGTGATCACTGCATGATCAGTCACGTGATCAGTGCATGATCAGTCATGTGACCAGTACATGGTAGTTGCGTGATCATCGCATGATCAGCCACGTGAGCAGTGCATGATAGCCACGTGATCAGTGCATGATCAGTCAGGTGATACGTGTGTGATCAGCCACGTGATCAGTGCATGATATCCACGCGATCAGTGCAGGATAGCCACGTGATCACTTCATGATTAGTCACGGGATCTGTACATGACCAGTCACGTGATACGTGTGTGATCAGCCACCGGATCAGTGCGTGATGAGCCACGTGATCAGTGCAGGATCAATTACATGATCAGTGCATGATCAGTCACGAGACCACTACATGGTTGCTACGTGATCGTTGCATGATCAGCCACGTGAGCAGAGCATGATAGCCACGTGATCAGTGCATTATCAGTCACGTGATCAGTACATGATCAGTCACGTGAACAGTGCATGATCATTTACGTGATCTGTGCATGATCAGTCACGTGACCAGTATATGGTAGCTTCGTGATCATTCCATGACGAACCACGTGAGCAGTGCATGATAGCCACGTGATGTGTGCATGATGAGTTTCGTGAGCAGAGTATGATCAGCCACGTGATCAGTGCATGAGTTCCAGGTGATCAGTGCATGATATGTCACGTGACAGGTGTGTGATCAGCCACGTGAACAGTGCATGTTCAGCCACGTATCAGTGCATGATAGCCACGTGATAAGTGCATTATCAGTTACGTGAGCAGTGTATGATCAGCCACGTGATCAGTGCATGGTCAGACACGTGAACAGTGTATGATCAGCCACGTGATCAGTGCATGATATCCAAGTGATCAGTGCATGATCAATCACGTGATCAGTGTATGATCAGCCACGTGAACAGTGCATGCTCAGTCACGTGATCTGGGCCTGCTGAGCTGCGTGATTACTGTCTGCTCATCTGCTTGACAATTGCCAGCTGAGCTGCACGATTCCTGCCTGTCATCTGCTTGACAATTGCCAGCTGTGCTGCGTAATTCCTGCCTGCTCAGCTGCTTGATTATTGCCAGCTGAGCAGCATGATTCCTCACAGCTGAGTTCCATGATTATTGCCTGCTGACTGATTCGTGCCTACTCAGCTCTTTGTTTATTGCCTCCAGAGGCACATGATCAGTGCATGATAGCAAACATGATCAGTGCATGATCAGTCACATGATCAGCGCCATTAAGTCACGTGATCACTACACGATAGTCATGTGATCAGTCCATGCTCAGTCACAGTGTCAGTGCATGATCAGCCACGTGATCAGTGCATGATCTGTCACATGATTAGTGTATGATCATCCACGTGACCAGTGCATGGGCAGTCATGTGATCAGTGCATGATATAGACGTGATCAGTGCATGATCAGTCTAGTGATCAGTGCATGATAGCCACGCGATCAGTGCATGATCAGTCACCTGATGGGTGTATGATCATTCACGTGACCTGTACATGGTAGCTACATGATCATTGCATGATCAGCCACGTGAGTAGTGCATGACAGCCACGTGATCACTGCATGATCAGTCACGTGATCAGTGCATGATCAGTCATGTGACCAGTACATGGTAGTTGCGTGATCATCGCATGATCAGCCACGTGAGTGCATGATAGCCACGTGATCAGTGCATGATCAGTCAGGTGATACGTGTGTGATCAGCCACGTGATCAGTGCATGATATCCACGTGATCAGTGCATGATAGCCACGTGATCACTTCATGATTAGTCACGGGATCTGTACATGACTAGTCACGTGATACGTGTGTGATCAGCCACCGGATCAGTGTGATGAGCCACGTGATCAGTGCAGGATCAATTACATGATCAGTGCATGATCAGTCACGACCACTACATGGTTGCCACGCGATCGCTGCATGATCAGCCACGTGAGCAGAGCATGATAGCCACGCGATCAGTGCATTATCAGTCACGCGATCAGTACATGATCAGTCACGTGAACAGTGCATGATCATTTACGTGATCTGTGCATGATCAGTCACGCGACCAGTATATGGTAGCTTCGTGATCATTCCATGACGAACCACGTGAGCAGTGCATGATAGCCACGTGATGTGTGCATGATGAGTTTCGTGAGCAGAGTATGATCAGCCACGTGATCAGTGCATGAGTGCCAGGTGATCAGTGCATGATATGTCACGTGACAGGTGTGTGATCAGCCACGTGAACAGTGCATGTTCAGCCACGTATTCAGTGCATGATAGCCACGTGATAAGTGCATTATCAGTTACGTGAGCAGTGTATGATCAGCCACGTGATCAGTGCATGGTCAGACACGTGAACAGTGTATGATCAGCCACGTGATCAGTGCATGATATCCGGGCGATCAGTGCATGATCAATCACGTGATCAGTGTATGATCAGCCACGCGAACAGTGCATGCTCAGTCACGTGATCTGGGCCTGCTGAGCTGCGTGATTACTGTCTGCTCATCTGCTTGACAATTGCTAGCTGAGCTGCACGATTCCTGCCTGTCATCTGCTTGACAATTGCCAGCTGTGGCGAATTCCTGCCTGCTCAGCTGTTTGATTATTGCCAGCTGAGCAGCATGATTCCTCACAGCTGAGTTCCATGATTATTGCCTGCTGACTGATTCGTGCCTACTCAGCTTTTTGTTTATTGCCTCCAGAGGCACATGATCAGTGTATGATAGCAAACATGATCAGTGCATGATCAGTCACATGATCAGCGCCATTAAGTCACGTGATCACTACACGATAGTCATGTGATCAGTCCATGCTCAGTCACAGTGTCAGTGCATGATCAGCCACGTGATCAGTGCATGATCTGTCACATGATTAGTGTATGATCATCCACGTGACCAGTGCATGGGCAGTCATGTGATCAGTGTGATATAGCCACGTGATCAGTGCATGATCATCCACGTGATCAGTGCATGATAGCCACGTGATCAGTGCATGATCAGTCACGGATCAGTGCATGATCAGTCACGTGACACGCATGTGATCAGCCACGTGATCAGTGTTGATGAGCCACGTGATCAGTGCATGATCAATACGTGATCAGTGCATGACCATTCACGTGACCTGTACATGGTAGCTACATGATCATTGCATGATCAGCCACGTGAGTAGTGCATGACAGCCACCTGATCACTGCATGATCAGTCACGTGATCAGTGCATGATCAGTCATGTGACCAGTACATGGTAGTTGCGTGATCATCGCATGATCAGCCACGTGAGCAGTGCATGATAGCCACGTGATCAGTGCATGATCAGTCAGGTGATCAGACGTGATCAGCCACGTGATCAGTGCATGATATCCACGTGATCAGTGCAGGATATGCCACGTGATCACTGTGTGATCAGTCACGGGATCTGTACATGACCAGTCACGTGATCAGTGCATGATAGCCACGTGTGTGCATCATGCCACCGGATCAGTGCGTGATGAGCCACGTGATCAGTGCAGGATCAATTACATGATCAGTGAATGATCAGTCACGAGACCACTACATGATATCCACGTGATCATCAGTGCACATCAATCACGTGATCGTTGCATGATCAGCCACGTGAGCAGAGCATGATAGCCACGTGATCAGTGCATTATCAGTCACGTGATCAGTACATGATCAGTCACGCGAACAGTGCATGATCATTTACGTGATCTGTGCATGATCAGTCACGTGACCAGTATATGGAGCCTCGTGATCATTCCATGACGAACCACGTGAGCAGTGCATGATAGCCACGTGATGTGTGCATGATGAGTTTCGTGAGCAGAGTATGATCAGCCACGTGATCAGTGCATGAGTTCCAGGTGATCAGTGCATGATATGTCACGTGACAGGTGTGTGATCAGCCACGTGAACAGTGCATGTTCAGCCACGTATCAGTGCATGATAGCCACGTGATAAGTGCATTATTAGTTACGTGAGCAGTGTATGATCAGCCACGTGATCAGTGCATGGTCAGACACGTGAACAGTGTATGATCAGCCACGTGATCAGTGCATGATATCCAAGTGATCAGTGCATGATCAATCACGTGATCAGTGTATGATCAGCCACGTGAACAGTGCATGCTCAGTCACGTGATCTGGGCCTGCTGAGCTGCGTGATTACTGTCTGCTCATCTGCTTGACAATTGCCAGCTGAGCTGCACGATTCCTGCCTGTCATCTGCTTGACAATTGCCAGCTGTGCTGCGTAATTCCTGCCTGCTCAGCTGCTTGATTATTGCCAGCTGAGCAGCATGATTCCTCACAGCTGAGTTCCATGATTATTGCCTGCTGACTGATTCGTGCCTACTCAGCTCTTTGTTTATTGCCTCCAGAGGCACATGATCAGTGTATGATAGCAAACATGATCAGTGCATGATCAGTCACATGATCAGCGCCATTAAGTCACGTGATCACTACACGATAGTCATGTGATCAGTCCATGCTCAGTCACAGTGTCAGTGCATGATCAGCCACGTGATCAGTGCATGATCTGTCACATGATTAGTGTATGATCATCCACGTGACCGGTGCATGGGCAGTCATGTGATCAGTGCATGATATAGACGTGATCAGTGCATGATCAGTCTAGTGATCAGTGCATGATAGCCACGTGATCAGTGCATGGTCAGTCACCTGATGGGTGTATGATCATTCACGTGACCTGTACATGGTAGCTACATGATCATTGCATGATCAGCCACGTGAGTAGTGCATGACAGCCACGCGATCACTGCATGATCAGTCACGTGATCAGTGCATGATCAGTCATGTGACCAGTACATGGTAGTTGCGTGATCACATGATCAGCCACGTGAGCAGTGCATGATAGCCACGTGATCAGTGCATGATCAGTCAGGTGATACGTGTGTGATCAGCCACGTGATCAGTGCATGATATCCACGTGATCAGTGCAGGATAGCCACGTGATCACTTCATGATTAGTCACGGGATCTGTACATGACCAGTCACGTGATACGTGTGTGATCAGCCACCGGATCAGTGCGTGATGAGCCACGTGATCAGTGCAGGATCAATTACATGATCAGTGCATGATCAGTCACGAGACCACTACATGGTTGCTACGTGATCGTTGCATGATCAGCCACGTGAGCAGAGCATGATAGCCACGTGATCAGTGCATTATCAGTCACGTGATCAGTACATGATCAGTCACGTGAACAGTGCATGATCATTTACGTGATCTGTGCATGATCAGTCACGTGACCAGTATATGGTAGCTTCGTGATCATTCCATGACGAACCACGTGAGCAGTGCATGATAGCCACGTGATGTGTGCATGATGAGTTTCGTGAGCAGAGTATGATCAGCCACGTGATCAGTGCATGAGTTCCAGGTGATCAGTGCATGATATGTCACGTGACAGGTGTGTGATCAGCCACGTGAACAGTGCATGTTCAGCCACGTATTCAGTGCATGATAGCCACGTGATAAGTGCATTATCAGTTACGTGAGCAGTGTATGATCAGCCACGTGATCAGTGCATGGTCAGACACGTGAACAGTGTATGATCAGCCACGTGATCAGTGCATGATATCCAAGTGATCAGTGCATGATCAATCACGTGATCAGTGTATGATCAGCCACGTGAACAGTGCATGCTCAGTCACGTGATCTGGGCCTGCTGAGCTGCGTGATTACTGTCTGCTCATCTGCTTGACAATTGCCAGCTGAGCTGCACGATTCCTGCCTGTCATCTGCTTGACAATTGCCAGCTGTGCTGCGTAATTCCTGCCTGCTCAGCTGCTTGATTATTGCCAGCTGAGCAGCATGATTCCTCACAGCTGAGTTCCATGATTATTGCCTGCTGACTGATTCGTGCCTACTCAGCTCTTTGTTTATTGCCTCCAGAGGCACATGATCAGTGTATGATAGCAAACATGATCAGTGCATGATCAGTCACATGATCAGCGCCATTAAGTCACGTGATCACTACACGATAGTCATGTGATCAGTCCATGCTCAGTCACAGTGTCAGTGCATGATCAGCCACGTGATCAGTGCATGATCTGTCACATGATTAGTGTATGATCATCCACGTGACCAGTGCATGGGCAGTCATGTGATCAGTGCATGATATAGACGTGATCAGTGCATGATCAGTCTAGTGATCAGTGCATGATAGCCACGTGATCAGTGCATGATCAGTCACCTGATGGGTGTATGATCATTCACGTGACCTGTACATGGTAGCTACATGATCATTGCATGATCAGCCACGTGAGTAGTGCATGACAGCCACGTGATCACTGCATGATCAGTCACGTGATCAGTGCATGATCAGTCATGTGACCAGTACATGGTAGTTGCGTGATCATCGCATGATCAGCCACGTGAGCAGTGCATGATAGCCACGTGATCAGTGCATGATCAGTCAGGTGATACGTGTGTGATCAGCCACGTGATCAGTGCATGATATCCACGTGATCAGTGCAGGATAGCCACGTGATCACTTCATGATTAGTCACGGGATCTGTACATGACCAGTCACGTGATACGTGTGTGATCAGCCACCGGATCAGTGCGTGATGAGCCACGTGATCAGTGCAGGATCAATTACATGATCAGTGCATGATCAGTCACGAGACCACTACATGGTTGCTACGTGATCGTTGCATGATCAGCCACGTGAGCAGAGCATGATAGCCACGTGATCAGTGCATTATCAGTCACGTGATCAGTACATGATCAGTCACGTGAACAGTGCATGATCATTTACGTGATCTGTGCATGATCAGTCACGTGACCAGTATATGGTAGCTTCGTGATCATTCCATGACGAACCACGTGAGCAGTGCATGATAGCCACGTGATGTGTGCATGATGAGTTTCGTGAGCAGAGTATGATCAGCCACGTGATCAGTGCATGAGTTCCAGGTGATCAGTGCATGATATGTCACGTGACAGGTGTGTGATCAGCCACGTGAACAGTGCATGTTCAGCCACGTATTCAGTGCATGATAGCCACGTGATAAGTGCATTATCAGTTACGTGAGCAGTGTATGATCAGCCACGTGATCAGTGCATGGTCAGACACGTGAACAGTGTATGATCAGCCACGTGATCAGTGCATGATATCCAAGTGATCAGTGCATGATCAATCACGTGATCAGTGTATGATCAGCCACGTGAACAGTGCATGCTCAGTCACGTGATCTGGGCCTGCTGAGCTGCGTGATTACTGTCTGCTCATCTGCTTGACAATTGCCAGCTGAGCTGCACGATTCCTGCCTGTCATCTGCTTGACAATTGCCAGCTGTGCTGCGAATTCCTGCCTGCTCAGCTGCTTGATTATTGCCAGCTGAGCAGCATGATTCCTCACAGCTGAGTTCCATGATTATTGCCTGCTGACTGATTCGTGCCTACTCAGCTCTTTGTTTATTGCCTCCAGAGGCACATGATCAGTGTATGATAGCAAACATGATCAGTGCATGATCAGTCACATGATCAGCGCCATTAAGTCACGTGATCACTACACGATAGTCATGTGATCAGTCCATGCTCAGTCACAGTGTCAGTGCATGATCAGCCACGTGATCAGTGCATGATCTGTCACATGATTAGTGTATGATCATCCACGTGACCAGTGCATGGGCAGTCATGTGATCAGTGCATGATATAGACGTGATCAGTGCATGATCAGTCTAGTGATCAGTGCATGATAGCCACGTGATCAGTGCATGATCAGTCACCTGATGGGTATGATCATTCACGTGACCTGTACATGGTAGCTACATGATCATTGCATGATCAGCCACGTGAGTAGTGCATGACAGCCACGTGATCACTGCATGATCAGTCACGTGATCAGTGCATGATCAGTCATGTGACCAGTACATGGTAGTTGCGTGATCATCGCATGATCAGCCACGTGAGCAGTGCATGATAGCCACGTGATCAGTGCATGATCAGTCAGGTGATACGTGTGTGATCAGCCACGTGATCAGTGCATGATATCCACGTGATCAGTGCAGGATAGCCACGTGATCACTTCATGATTAGTCACGGGATCTGTACATGACCAGTCACGTGATACGTGTGTGATCAGCCACCGGATCAGTGCGTGATGAGCCACGTGATCAGTGCAGGATCAATTACATGATCAGTGCATGATCAGTCACGAGACCACTACATGGTTGCTACGTGATCGTTGCATGATCAGCCACGTGAGCAGAGCATGATAGCCACGTGATCAGTGCATTATCAGTCACGTGATCAGTACATGATCAGTCACGTGAACAGTGCATGATCATTTACGTGATCTGTGCATGATCAGTCACGTGACCAGTATATGGTAGCTTCGTGATCATTCCATGACGAACCACGTGAGCAGTGCATGATAGCCACGTGATGTGTGCATGATGAGTTTCGTGAGCAGAGTATGATCAGCCACGTGATCAGTGCATGATTTCCAGGTGATCAGTGCATGATATGTCACGTGACAGGTGTGTGATCAGCCACGTGAACAGTGCATGTTCAGCCACGTATTCAGTGCATGATAGCCACGTGATAAGTGCATTATCAGTTACGTGAGCAGTGTATGATCAGCCACGTGATCAGTGCATGGTCAGACACGTGAACAGTGTATGATCAGCCACGTGATCAGTGCATGATATCCAAGTGATCAGTGCATGATCAATCACGTGATCAGTGTATGATCAGCCACGTGAACAGTGCATGCTCAGTCACGTGATCTGGGCCTGCTGAGCTGCGTGATTACTGTCTGCTCATCTGCTTGACAATTGCCAGCTGAGCTGCACGATTCCTGCCTGTCATCTGCTTGACAATTGCCAGCTGTGCTGCGTAATTCCTGCCTGCTCAGCTGCTTGATTATTGCCAGCTGAGCAGCATGATTCCTCACAGCTGAGTTCCATGATTATTGCCTGCTGACTGATTCGTGCCTACTCAGCTCTTTGTTTATTGCCTCCAGAGGCACATGATCAGTGTATGATAGCAAACATGATCAGTGCATGATCAGTCACATGATCAGCGCCATTAAGTCACGTGATCACTACACGATAGTCATGTGATCAGTCCATGCTCAGTCACAGTGTCAGTGCATGATCAGCCACGTGATCAGTGCATGATCTGTCACATGATTAGTGTATGATCATCCACGTGACCAGTGCATGGGCAGTCATGTGATCAGTGCATGATATAGACGTGATCAGTGCATGATCAGTCTAGTGATCAGTGCATGATAGCCACGTGATCAGTGCATGATCAGTCACCTGATGGGTGTATGATCATTCACGTGACCTGTACATGGTAGCTACATGATCATTGCATGATCAGCCACGTGAGTAGTGCATGACAGCCACGTGATCACTGCATGATCAGTCACGTGATCAGTGCATGATCAGTCATGTGACCAGTACATGGTAGTTGCGTGATCATCGCATGATCAGCCACGTGAGCAGTGCATGATAGCCACGTGATCAGTGCATGATCAGTCAGGTGATACGTGTGTGATCAGCCACGTGATCAGTGCATGATATCCACGTGATCAGTGCAGGATAGCCACGTGATCACTTCATGATTAGTCACGGGATCTGCACATGACCAGTCACGTGATACGTGTGTGATCAGCCACCGGATCAGTGCGTGATGAGCCACGTGATCAGTGCAGGATCAATTACATGATCAGTGCATGATCAGTCACGAGACCACTACATGGTTGCTACGTGATCGTTGCATGATCAGCCACGTGAGCAGAGCATGATAGCCACGTGATCAGTGCATTATCAGTCACGTGATCAGTACATGATCAGTCACGTGAACAGTGCATGATCATTTACGTGATCTGTGCATGATCAGTCACGTGACCAGTATATGGTAGCTTCGTGATCATTCCATGACGAACCACGTGAGCAGTGCATGATAGCCACGTGATGTGTGCATGATGAGTTTCGTGAGCAGAGTATGATCAGCCACGTGATCAGTGCATGAGTTCCAGGTGATCAGTGCATGATATGTCACGTGACAGGTGTGTGATCAGCCACGTGAACAGTGCATGTTCAGCCACGTATTCAGTGCATGATAGCCACGTGATAAGTGCATTATCAGTTACGTGAGCAGTGTATGATCAGCCACGTGATCAGTGCATGGTCAGACACGTGAACAGTGTATGATCAGCCACGTGATCAGTGCATGATATCCAAGTGATCAGTGCATGATCAATCACGTGATCAGTGTATGATCAGCCACGTGAACAGTGCATGCTCAGTCACGTGATCTGGGCCTGCTGAGCTGCGTGATTACTGTCTGCTCATCTGCTTGACAATTGCCAGCTGAGCTGCACGATTCCTGCCTGTCATCTGCTTGACAATTGCCAGCTGTGCTGCGTAATTCCTGCCTGCTCAGCTGCTTGATTATTGCCAGCTGAGCAGCATGATTCCTCACAGCTGAGTTCCATGATTATTGCCTGCTGACTGATTCGTGCCTACTCAGCTCTTTGTTTATTGCCTCCAGAGGCACATGATCAGTGTATGATAGCAAACATGATCAGTGCATGATCAGTCACATGATCAGCGCCATTAAGTCACGTGATCACTACACGATAGTCATGTGATCAGTCCATGCTCAGTCACAGTGTCAGTGCATGATCAGCCACGTGATCAGTGCATGATCTGTCACATGATTAGTGTATGATCATCCACGTGACCAGTGCATGGGCAGTCATGTGATCAGTGCATGATATAGACGTGATCAGTGCATGATCAGTCTAGTGATCAGTGCATGATAGCCACGTGATCAGTGCATGGTCAGTCACCTGATGGGTGTATGATCATTCACGTGACCTGTACATGGTAGCTACATGATCATTGCATGATCAGCCACGTGAGTAGTGCATGACAGCCACGTGATCACTGCATGATCAGTCACGTGATCAGTGCATGATCAGTCATGTGACCAGTACATGGTAGTTGCGTGATCATCGCATGATCAGCCACGTGAGCAGTGCATGATAGCCACGTGATCAGTGCATGATCAGTCAGGTGATACGTGTGTGATCAGCCACGTGATCAGTGCATGATATCCACGTGATCAGTGCAGGATAGCCACGTGATCACTTCATGATTAGTCACGGGATCTGTACATGACCAGTCACGTGATACGTGTGTGATCAGCCACCGGATCAGTGCGTGATGAGCCACGTGATCAGTGCAGGATCAATTACATGATCAGTGCATGATCAGTCACGAGACCACTACATGGTTGCTACGTGATCGTTGCATGATCAGCCACGTGAGCAGAGCATGATAGCCACGTGATCAGTGCATTATCAGTCACGTGATCAGTACATGATCAGACACGTGAACAGTGCATGATCATTTACGTGATCTGTGCATGATCAGTCACGTGACCAGTATATGGTAGCTTCGTGATCATTCCATGACGAACCACGTGAGCAGTGCATGATAGCCACGTGATGTGTGCATGATGAGTTTCGTGAGCAGAGTATGATCAGCCACGTGATCAGTGCATGAGTTCCAGGTGATCAGTGCATGATATGTCACGTGACAGGTGTGTGATCAGCCACGTGAACAGTGCATGTTCAGCCACGTATTCAGTGCATGATAGCCACGTGATAAGTGCATTATCAGTTACGTGAGCAGTGTATGATCAGCCACGTGATCAGTGCATGGTCAGACACGTGAACAGTGTATGATCAGCCACGTGATCAGTGCATGATATCCAAGTGATCAGTGCATGATCAATCACGTGATCAGTGTATGATCAGCCACGTGAACAGTGCATGCTCAGTCACGTGATCTGGGCCTGCTGAGCTGCGTGATTACTGTCTGCTCATCTGCTTGACAATTGCCAGCTGAGCTGCACGATTCCTGCCTGTCATCTGCTTGACAATTGCCAGCTGTGCTGCGTAATTCCTGCCTGCTCAGCTGCTTGATTATTGCCAGCTGAGCAGCATGATTCCTCACAGCTGAGTTCCATGATTATTGCCTGCTGACTGATTCGTGCCTACTCAGCTCTGTGTTTATTGCCTCCAGAGGCACATGATCAGTGTATGATAGCAAACATGATCAGTGCATGATCAGTCACATGATCAGCGCCATTAAGTCACGTGATCACTACACGATAGTCATGTGATCAGTCCATGCTCAGTCACAGTGTCAGTGCATGATCAGCCACGTGATCAGTGCATGATCTGTCACATGATTAGTGTATGATCATCCACGTGACCAGTGCATGGGCAGTCATGTGATCAGTGCATGATATAGACGTGATCAGTGCATGATCAGTCTAGTGATCAGTGCATGATAGCCACGTGATCAGTGCATGATCAGTCACCTGATGGGTGTATGATCATTCACGTGACCTGTACATGGTAGCTACATGATCATTGCATGATCAGCCACGTGAGTAGTGCATGACAGCCACGTGATCACTGCATGATCAGTCACGTGATCAGTGCATGATCAGTCATGTGACCAGTACATGGTAGTTGCGTGATCATCGCATGATCAGCCACGTGAGCAGTGCATGATAGCCACGTGATCAGTGCAGGATAGCCACGTGATCACTTCATGATTAGTCACGGGATCTGTACATGACCAGTCACGTGATACGTGTGTGATCAGCCACCGGATCAGTGCGTGATGAGCCACGTGATCAGTGCAGGATCAATTACATGATCAGTGCATGATCAGTCACGAGACCACTACATGGTTGCTACGTGATCGTGCATGATCAGCCACGTGAGCAGAGCATGATAGCCACGTGATCAGTGCATTATCAGTCACGTGATCAGTACATGATCAGTCACGTGAACAGTGCATGATCATTTACGTGATCTGTGCATGATCAGTCACGTGACCAGTATATGGTAGCTTCGTGATCATTCCATGACGAACCACGTGAGCAGTGCATGATAGCCACGTGATGTGTGCATGATGAGTTTCGTGAGCAGAGTATGATCAGCCACGTGATCAGTGCATGAGTTCCAGGTGATCAGTGCATGATATGTCACGTGACAGGTGTGTGATCAGCCACGTGAACAGTGCATGTTCAGCCACGTATTCAGTGCATGATAGCCACGTGAGAAGTGCATTATCAGTTACGTGAGCAGTGTATGATCAGCCACGTGATCAGTGCATGGTCAGACACGTGAACAGTGTATGATCAGCCACGTGATCAGTGCATGATATCCAAGTGATCAGTGCATGATCAATCACGTGATCAGTGTATGATCAGCCACGTGAACAGTGCATGCTCAGTCACGTGATCTGGGCCTGCTGAGCTGCGTGATTACTGTCTGCTCATCTGCTTGACAATTGCCAGCTGAGCTGCACGATTCCTGCCTGTCATCTGCTTGACAATTGTCAGCTGTGCTGCGTAATTCCTGCCTGCTCAGCTGCTTGATTATTGCCAGCTGAGCAGCATGATTCCTCACAGCTGAGTTCCATGATTATTGCCTGCTGACTGATTCGTGCCTACTCAGCTCTTTGTTTATTGCCTCCAGAGGCACATGATCAGTGTATGATAGCAAACATGATCAGTGCATGATCAGTCACATGATCAGCGCCATTAAGTCACGTGATCACTACACGATAGTCATGTGATCAGTCCATGCTCAGTCACAGTGTCAGTGCATGATCAGCCACGTGATCAGTGCATGATCTGTCACATGATTAGTGTATGATCATCCACGTGACCAGTGCATGGGCAGTCAAGTGATCAGTGCATGATATAGACGTGATCAGTGCATGATCAGTCTAGTGATCAGTGCATGATAGCCACGTGATCAGTGCATGATCAGTCAGGTGATACGTGTGTGATCAGCCACGTGATCAGTGCATGATATCCACGTGATCAGTGCAGGATAGCCACGTGATCACTTCATGATTAGTCACGGGATCTGTACATGACCAGTCACGTGATACGTGTGTGATCAGCCACCGGATCAGTGCGTGATGAGCCACGTGATCAGTGCAGGATCAATTACATGATCAGTGCATGATCAGTCACGAGACCACTACATGGTTGCTACGTGATCGTGCATGATCAGCCACGTGAGCAGAGCATGATAGCCACGTGATCAGTGCATTATCAGTCACGTGATCAGTACATGATCAGTCACGTGAACAGTGCATGATCATTTACGTGATCTGTGCATGATCAGTCACGTATATATGGTAGCTTCGTGATCATTCCATGACGAACCACGTGAGCAGTGCATGATAGCCACGTGATGTGTGCATGATGAGTTTCGTGAGCAGAGTATGATCAGCCACGTGATCAGTGCATGAGTTCCAGGTGATCAGTGCATGATATGTCACGTGACAGGTGTGTGATCAGCCACGTGAACAGTGCATGTTCAGCCACGTATTCAGTGCATGATAGCCACGTGATAAGTGCATTATCAGTTACGTGAGCAGTGTATGATCAGCCACGTGATCAGTGCATGGTCAGACACGTGAACAGTGTATGATCAGCCACGTGATCAGTGCATGATATCCAAGCGATCAGTGCATGATCAATCACGTGATCAGTGTATGATCAGCCACGTGAACAGTGCATGCTCAGTCACGTGATCTGGGCCTGCTGAGCTGCGTGATTACTGTCTGCTCATCTGCTTGACAATTGCCAGCTGAGCTGCACGATTCCTGCCTGTCATCTGCTTGACAATTGTCAGCTGTGCTGCGTAATTTCTGCCTGCTCAGCTGCTTGATTATTGCCAGCTGAGCAGCATGATTCCTCACAGCTGAGTTCCATGATTATTGCCTGCTGACTGATTCGTGCCTACTCAGCTCTTTGTTTATTGCCTCCAGAGGCACATGATCAGTGTATGATAGCAAACATGATCAGTGCATGATCAGTCACATGATCAGCGCCATTAAGTCACGTGATCACTACACGATAGTCATGTGATCAGTCCATGCTCAGTCACAGTGTCAGTGCATGATCAGCCACGTGATCAGTGCATGATCTGTCACATGATTAGTGTATGATCATCCACGTGACCAGTGCATGGGCAGTCATGTGATCAGTGCATGATATAGACGTGATCAGTGCATGATCAGTCTAGTGATCAGTGCATGATAGCCACGTGATCAGTGCATGATCAGTCACCTGATGGGTGTATGATCATTCACGTGACCTGTACATGGTAGCTACATGACCATTGCATGATCAGCCACGAGTAGTGCATGACAGCCACGTGATCACTGCATGATCAGTCACGTGATCAGTGCATGATCAGTCATGTGACCAGTACATGGTACGTGATCATCGCATGATCAGCCACGCGAGCAGTGCATGATAGCCACGTGATCAGTGCATGATCAGCCAGGTGATACGTGCATGATCAGCCACGTGATCAGTGCATGATCATCCACGTGATCAGTGCATGATCAGTCACGTGATCAGTGCATGACCAGTCACGTGATCAGTGCATGATAGCCACGTGATCAGTGCATGATCAGTCACGTGATCAGTGCATGATCAGCCACGTGATCAGTGCATGATCAGTCACGTGATCAGTGCATGATCAGTCACGTGATCAGTGCATTATCATCCCGTGATCAGTGCATGATCAGTCACGTATCAGTGCATGATCATTGCAATCAGCATGATCAGTCACGTGATCAGTGTATGGTCAGCCACGTGATCAGTGCATGATAGCTACGTGATCAGTGCATGATCAGTCACGTGATCAGTGCATGATCAGTCACGTGATCAGTGTATGATCAGCCAGTGATCAGTGCATGATCAGTCACGTGATCAGGGCCTGCTGAGCTGCGTGATTGCTGTCTGCTCATCTGCTTGACAATTGCCAGCTGAGCTGCATGATTCCTGCCTGTCATCTGCTTGACAATTGCCAGCTGCTGCGTAATTCCTGCCTGCTCAGCTGCTTGATTATTGCCAGCTGAGCAGCATGATTCCTCACACCTGAGTTCCATGATTATTGCCTGCTGACTGATCTGATTCGTGCCTACTCAGCTCTTTGTTTATTGCCCAGAGGCACATGATCAGTGTATGATAGCAAACAGACAGTGCATGATCAGTCACATGATCAGCGCATTAAGTCACGTGATCACTGCATGATAGTCATGTGATCAGTGCATGATCAGTCACAGTGATCAGTGCATGATCAGCCACGTGATCAGTGCATGATCAGCCACGTGATCAGTGCATGATCAGTCACGTGATCAGTGCATGATCAGTCACGTGATCAGTGCATGATCAGTCAACGTGATCAGTGCATGATCAGTTACGTGATCAGTGCATGATCAGTCACGTGATCAGTGCATGGTAGCTACGTGATCATTGCATGATCAGCCACGTGATCAGTGCATGATAGCCACGTGATCGCATGAAGTCACGTGATCAGTGCATGATCAGCCACGTGATCAGTGCA